>NC_071090.1:71274273-71574273 GCF_027358695.1 Spea bombifrons
CTTACCACAGGCAAAGCCAAAGCATTCCTTGCAAAACATTCATCTATCCCACAAGTCCCTTTTGTGAAGACTGCAGCAGGATCCTGCGGTCAACCCAAGGGGAATGTGGTAACACTACTTTATCTTAATCATTTTGGACAATCCCTTGGCACTATTTATAATTGCAGGTCCCTTGTATAGCTAATTATATAAGACAAGGAAGACACTGCACTCAGGGTACCCCCCAAAACTGACCCCACCAAAATGGGAATACAGAATACTCAAGTCTTTACAAGAAATGTGGGAGCTAGTGGTCAAAGTTTATTGGAACTGGTTTCAGCTGCAGCCTTTCAGAAACGGGTTGAGTTATTCTTTACTCATGAAACTTCAAACTCAGAGTGCGTGTTAAAACCGGCTTCACCACAACACATCAAAACTGGGATCATTCTACAAGCAGCCTTATGAGATCAGCGTCAAGCTTTATATCAGACAACCATGAAACACATACTTCTACCACCAAGATTTACAAAAGACTTCTTGGATGTTTTCATGCTAGGCAAATGACATGTCTGGACCAATTTAATTTTCTTTCCAGTAGACCAGTCACCCTCAGATCAGTTTCGAGTGGAAGAGGAGGCTGTGAAAGGTCAGCGCTTACTCATGCATGCGAAAGCCGATGTGTACTGCAGTTTAAGCAATGCGACAAAAGGATTTTGCATTCAGGGGATTTATCAGAGAGAGAATTAACTTCTAGGTGACAAAAATCTTTAAGGTCATTACTTCTCCTGAATGACAAAGACATACTAATTGTGACTGAGAAAATTGAATCAAGTCATGCTATGAAATTGTATATAATACACAAAATCAAAAATTATAACATTGGTACCATGATGGAAATCTCATGAATAATCTTGGGATCAATAGTGCGAGTTGGAAATTTCCTGTTGCTTCTAACTTATAAGAAATCCAGAATCCCAATAGAAGTCCCAGGGGAGGGGGGCTCTTTGAACAGAGTATTATGTGTAACCGACTGGACTACTGACCTTATATGACCCGTTTCCAGGACTTCTTACATCATGCATTGTCTATATACCTTGCATAGGCTGCATTCACTTTGAATGAAATAGGAAACATACTCTATGCCATGAAAAACTTTGGAGAAAAAACCCACAAATACAAACATGACTGACTTTTGCATTTGAAACCAAGATTTTAGTTACACCATGACCCAAAAATGACCTATCGCACAGTCCATTTTGCACCTATTGACACAAGTCCATACCATGTGCTGGTGAAAATCAGACGTTTGTCTATCAACACAGGTGACTGTCGCATTAGGTTTTCAAAGTCACGATACGTGGCTTAATAGCTGTGCAGAACAAATTAATCAAAATTTCCTTTGAGAAAAAGCCTCATCTAAATCTCTAATGTACAAAGTGCTTCACGACAAAGAAGACAGTCAGATGTCTTAAGAATGTTAAACAAATGCATAACACTCAAAGAGGGAAGGGACTCATAGCCGGATTTACAATACCAGGGGAACTATTCCAACAGATTTCTACCCACCATTTCCTATTAGTTTTTTTTCTCCTTATGAAAAGTAATTCACTGACACAGCATTTTGCTTTCTCCTAAGGAGCCGCAACCAATTATTTTAAAGTCTGCAAAGATATAAAATCTAATATACACAAGAATCATCTGCCAGGGTGTTAAATAATAAGATGGTAGGTACATCTGAATAGAACATAGGAATGTTTAGTAGAGAGTCTAAAAATGAACCTCTATTAGAAATCAAGCGGCTCTCCCTGCCACTGTGACTGTGTTCTACATTCACAACTTGTATCCTTCTCTACTGTAGCATTTTATGTTATCGTGAAAGTAATTCAAGCTGGTGCAGAATTCAGAGCACACACTGCAGACTGCTCAAGCTGTGTGCTTCAAAGTGTATTAATCCCATTTACCCATTTCACTGCCAGTCAGGCCTGCAATGTGTTCCCTGCCACTCCGCCTGAATACAGGTTAAATCTTTTCAAGTAATTCATTCCTATATTGCAAGAGGAACAATGGGAAAACGGATTAAACTTTACATGAAGAGATTCAAGGTGAACTGGTAAAGTACAGCGACAGCAATATTCCTGGAGACATTCTAGGGCAAATGGAAGCGCACAGCTACAGGAGTTCCAGACCGGACCAAGTCTTCTGGCTACTCCCTGGCATTTACCCAATATTGGCATATCGGTAGAGCTGAAAAATAAAACGGGTTGAGAAACCCCCTGTAAAATTCCAGATTGGTTATTTATCAGTGTAAAGGAACTTGGCTTTCAGCAAGTATGGCAGAGAAAGTCATACCTATGTAGACTTGGCCACCTGATGTAAAAACACACTAGAATCCAGTGAGGACACTACTTTCCAGCTTTAATTAGCTGTAAACACAGTCAAAGCACTAGTAAACCGTAAAGTGTCAATATTGTATTACAGTTTTATGGGCTGACACTATAGCGAACAACCCAAAATGCATAATTTCAGTTTGCAATCCAGTACAGAGCAACGCTTACAGCTCACAAACAAGATATGGATGGCTTCATTGTATTCAATCTATGACTACTGACTGACACTCCCAACTTTAAAAAGGAAGAAAATGTGCTCTTCAAATGATACTTGACTTAGAGGTATTGATTTCAAGCAACCGCCAACAAAATGTTAGTGTTTCTGGTCCTGGTACGTAGAAGGAATCTGTCAAAGCCACTCAGGATCAAGACTGCAGGATGAAAGTCTTCCAAATACAACCTAGCACCATGCAGTCATCTCACCGAAAGTAAATAAATGTCCAAATATCGCACGTGGAAGGTTTAACCACGTAAAATATTGAAAGCTCAGCAAAATACATTTAACTGAATACATTGTTTTGTGGGCCCCCGAATTAAAGTATTTTCTATCACCACCATAGATCTAATGGATGGTATGTTAGAAACCTATTTAAAGTGAATGATGTAAAGCAATTAGAAGGAATACAAATATTTAGGGAAATACATTTCTAGGGATGGATTCATTACTGAAACCTGAACCTTGGCTGCACGCAGGGTTAGCCAGCTTATATTTCTTAGGTGTTTAATATAGAAAAAAATGAAATAGAAGGCAGCCAAATGGGTCAAATGATTTAAAGCTGGAAAAGGGCAAGATTTCATAGCTGTCAAGTTATGTGTTTCCATCTACACAGCAAATTTACTTTAATGCTAGTGCAATACACCAGAGCTGGACATTTCCCTGAAGCTACTGCTGTGCCTAATGTGTCTAGGTATGGTACAGCGATCACTACTGAAGCTTTCACTGCGCTGGAGAAATTTCTACTAGGTATGTTTCATTATGTCAAGAAGAAGATAAACTGAATACGTCAAAGCCTTACTGTTATCGATAACGTAGGGGAATCTGAGGCCATACATAAATGACTACCTTCACCAGCACTGTATAATTCAAAACTGGCTTCCATAAGATGGTGTTACAGTCTTGACTAGCTTTAATCTGTTTGCTAAACACATTGCTGTGCACTGCTTGGCCAAGACAGCCAACATCTATACCTGGAAACACTATATGGACACTACCAAGGAAGTCTGTATGGGAACACAGGGGACTGCGCCCACCAGCAGCGGGAACAACTAGCCATAAGCAGAACTTACCACTTACCAAAAGGACTGCATGATTCACATCAAAACATTCTCCAACATTAAATCTTGCTATGGGAGCCTAGTGATGAAACATGCTTACCAAAATCAAACTCTATGGCACTCACGTTTTATTTAATAAACGTCAGATCAGCAGATGCAGTGTAGTATGAAACAAAGGAGCGTCATGTCTACCCATTACGAAAGTAATGCTCAACAAAAAGATTTCATCTGTGTTGGAAGGATCCCTAATGCCACATTCATAACTACTTTAAAATTTGTAAAGATTTGAATTTCCATCTCTCCAGCAAGCTCATTGGAGCAAAGTTATCATGTTGGCAGCTCCCCGTGCAAGGGCCATTAAAGTATCAGTTCTACATATGTATGTGTGGCGTCTGAATACAAGCACTATATAAATGTAAATTAGGTGTACATAGCTCATTGCTTTGAAAATCTGGCATGTCTTTTGATGACTCTAGCCTTGGTGCTGTGAAATATGCTTTTAACTTAGTTTTATACGGTAAAAAGCATCCCTATGTAGGCAAAAATAATTGGTTCTTTAGGGGGATCATTTAATGGGTGATTATGAAAATAAACCATTTAAAAAGGTCTGTAACCCTTCTAAAGCTGGAAAAGTCAACTGAGAAATTGCCGTACGATTATTGACAACATTTCTTTTCCTACAGGCTCAATTAGTCAGAGAATTTCCTTATACCACTGTGCTGGTGTATTTTATTCAAAAAGCACCTGATATGCTTTAAGTACCACCTTCAAGTTGTACAAAGAAAATTAGTCAACTGAACCGGACAAACCCCCCCAATAAGCTTTAGGGCAAAACATGAAAACAAGAAGCAATAAAGGGAATGGATAGCTAATAAGAAAAACAAATGTAAGCAGCATTTCCTACGCTGTATAAATCAACTGTGTTAGAGCAGCTACAGTTTACTCTATTAACCGAACAGACCAAAACAGAACGAATCAGAACAAAAATACATTTTCAATAAGTTCCTATTACGAATGTGCTTCAAACTGTGGCCTGCGGTAGTGTCTGTTGTGATTAATCCTCAAACTGCAGAACAGTGAGCATTTGTGATTAATATCACATTGTTGAATAGATGGGGTTCCTAATTCGTTGAAACAATAGATGCATTGCTAAAAACTGGATCTGGTCACATGGGCAATGTGTTTTTTTATTAATGGAATATTTATCAGAGATATCCAAGATTACATCACGTTAAAGACTGCAGTTAACCACTATATAACTATTTGTAGAAAACAGCAACTGAATTATATTGACTAATCAAAATGTATTCAATTAATAAACTGCAAACCAGCCGTCTAAATCATTCCTACCATATAGAGGTATTTAGTTTGTTATGGACAGCATAAAATGCTTTTACCGACAAACTATCCACAGGAAACTGGATAGCTGGGCTCAAAAGAATTATGTGGCAGTAGCAAAACACTTTAAGAAAAATACAAAGACAAATACCGACAAAACACACTGCTAAAGGCGTCTCAAAAGTCAATATATGCATATTTGCGACGCATAAACAGCAATAATGTATTATAAGCATGGCTGTCTGGCCACTATGGAAATTGTAACTAAACAGCCAGCAATGTGCAGCACTGTCCAAGCACTGAAGCCACGGCTCTTCTGCAAATTTCCTCTTTCCCCAACACCTTCCACACCTGCGCATTTCTATCCATTCTTTCCGTAAATACTATTCAAAGGGGTCCCATCTGTATACAGACTGCTTCCTGAAAAGAAACAATAAGCACTCCACAACACTTGAAAAAGAAAAGAAATGTAGGAATGAAACAAAACATTTAACAATGGCCAATATATTAGGTGCCAAGAAACACTTGGATAACAGCTGGGGAAATAACTTCCCACAAGAAAATGAGCTCATGGGGTTAAACCACTGACCATCGTTCCTATAGTTAGTAAGACAGGGCTATGGGAACATACTATACAGAGCATAGCATGGGACTAATGAGGTGGAGCTGATCATATGGAGTTAATAACCATGTACCTATAGTGTCATCATATAGGATAGCATGAATTAAAGGTACATAAGCATCCTCTGCATCCTGGCTCAGTCATCCTATTTACAGCTACAAACGTACTAAATGAATGTGGTTACGCTACCGAATCCAGCATGCTCTGATGTACCTGGCAAGACAATTATACAGTCTGCCATGTCACTGCATTTTGTGTCAGTACACAACACACACAAACACTAATCAGCAGATGTCTGACTAAACGGCAGAAGGGCTGGGATTCCCAATGTCACCAGAAACAGACTAAAGTTACTTCTGTTTTTTAGGCATGTTTAAACGAAGGCACTTGGGCTCCTGCGCAGATCTCTTGAATAGCGACCCTGTCAACATCCCTTAAAGCCCATCGGCAGCTCTGAAGAATTTCTGCTTGCGCCTGCTGGCCAGCCACTTCCGTCACCTAATTATATGAGCAGACAATGACTTCTATGAAAACCTTGTTACAAGGTTATTTATCTGTGCATTTAGCTGAACAAGGACACAATGGATAATGAATAAGCCACCGAGGCTTGTTTGTAAAGACTGGTAATTTAAAAATGTTATATTGGGAGGCCGAGAACATTTACTCGACCTCAGTACACAACATTGTACAGTTTTGTTTTGTCTGAAAGCCACTGCAATCGTTAGTGGACTAAGGTTACTTAAATTATTGTGAACGCATTCTGAAGCTTCCACGGGTTTTACTCTCAAAACATGACAGACATGTGGTTTCTTGAGGTGCTGTGTACTATGTCTCATGACACTTAGCTTGGGAACTAGAAGTTGTGCCCATACCTAATCCGCCAAAAATTATGCACAGAAAGATGAAACCATGGGATTAAAGTATCTTAAATTCCCCATTACTGTAAAAAACAAAACAAAAAAAACATGTGGCTATGTAGAATTGAGAAAAGCGGATTGTGGCCCTACCAAAATTCCAGTGAGTGGAAAGGCAACTACACCCACATTTACCTTGCCAGCCAAACCACAATCAAGGCTACTGTCCCCTATCCTCTATGTTCTGTATATGGGATATATACATAGGAGCTTCCATACTGCTGCTTACAGAGTGAGCCCAGAAAAAAAAATGTAAACCCTAGTATCCAATATAGAACCTAGTGTAACAGATCTCATTCTGTATACTTTTGCAGTTGGTGTCTAGCTGTATATTGCACCCTCATCCACTCTCCTTTGTAAAGCAGACAAACCCCTGCTCAGGTATCCAGGACAGTCGCTCACCGTTTTAAGGTGAAACTGCAAAAAAGCTGAAGCCACCTCCTTTGGAACAGTGCATATTTCACAGGCTCTGCTATTACCCGCAGGTGTCACAGCACAGCCGATTAGAAAGGCGCAGCCTCATGGCTGGTGCATTGGGCCACTCAACAACCTTTACCAAATTAATTTACACAATAAAGGTGATGTTTACGAATGAGCATCCCATCCCACTGTGCCTGGAGGAGCAGTTCAGAAACCGAGGCACAATCAGGCAAATTAAATTCCTGGTCCCCATAGTTTACTTGTCAGTACAAAGCCTGTCAATTATCTCATCAAGTCTGAAAACGCTCAACAAAAAGCAGCGCTTGGGTCTTGTAGAACACGCCTTTTCATAGTATGCCACCTTCCGACTCACTTGCCATGCAACACATAACATTCTATACTTCCAGGAAGGTATCCAATCAATGTTAAAGATTGGAAATTAACTATTTGCAAGCTGCTGCACTAATTAGTAGTTTTTACTTGCTAAATAGATTTGAACAGGATAATGGCCTGTCTGCCTCTTATCAGACAGCAATAGCTTCAAAATAAATGCATTATAGTGTTAACCCTTGCAGGAGTAGATCTTAAAAATGTAAATCAGAGGTACTAATTCAACAAGGAATGTAGCAGACAATGGGCAATGGTGACCAAATGTAACCATGAATATGCACACACTTTAGAGTAGTTTAGGCATGGGCAATTGGGATTTGGACAAAAATACTAAAATTTAAGTCGTTGGTACCTCCCCAAATAGGTGGAATGATTAGCGTTAGTTGTTGAGTGGCACCTATAATCAAATGAAGGGATGCTGAAAGCCTATACTGCTTATAGGGCTAGGATGTGGCACACAGGCATCCGCAGGCTGCTGACATTCCTTAAACAGAAGAGTCGGGGATAATTTATATCAGCATAGGCCACCTGGGTCATAAGACATAGCAAAGAACCTATGTATACAGTAGGTGTTGCATTACACCAGGAATTGCCTACAAATATCCAAAATAAATTCCTCTAAAGGGGCACACATCAGATTGACCAGGTAAGAGTGGTTTTGTTAGAGAAACCTCTTCTATGTCCTGGTACCAGCCCGTGATGTGCATAACATGCAGTGCATTCTGGAATCTGGTTTAGATCTACACATCTGAAAGCGCTATGAAAAAATTTTGGAGCAACTAGGTTATAAAAGACACGAAAAGGGCAAGATTTAAGGCCATTCATGTGCTATACGCAATGTGAACCTATAAGGTGCGTTAAAGTTACATATGCAGTAAGTGTTTACAGCTTAGCTGTGGGCCTGAGAGAAATGCTAATGTGGGTAGGTTTAAAAACCAGCAAGGCGAACATACATGTCACAGCTGCTGCAGCAAAAACAAATTAAACAAGACGGGCTCTGAACTGCAGGGGTACCTGCACCACACAGAATGTGCTTCTTTCCAAATAGAAGGCAAATTCCAC
Organism: Spea bombifrons; assembly: GCF_027358695.1. Lineage (NCBI taxonomy): Eukaryota > Metazoa > Chordata > Amphibia > Anura > Pelobatidae > Spea > Spea bombifrons. The sequence goes on from NC_071090.1 coordinate 71,282,661, forward strand.
CATGTTATATTCCTTTACAGCTCGGCAAAAGCCAGGGGTATGCAGTAAGTTGGCATTCAACCGATAGCGAGAACTGGTGCAACAGAATGCTTTAGATATCAAGCCAAGAGATGGCTTTTCATTGAAGCCTGTACCCTGGTCTAGCATATGGTTGTGTTGGCTCTTAGCTGCTTTTAAAAGGTCACTTATAATTAAGGTCTGACTCAAGCCACTGCAGCACAAGACCAATGCTGCTTGAGATATCCTTTACTCCCACAGTTTGTTGTAATAGCTACTGAGAGTCATAAACCAACGAGAGCCCTGAAACATGTCTTCAACTGCAATAAACTGCTTTGCGGCTGTTTATAGTTGTTTCCGCGCATAGAGGATTATCTGGCACCCTGTTCTACTGATCTGGACCTTCCATGTGGCCACGGTGATCAGGTGGAGTTAGGCTGCTAAATTCTACATAAATTTACTTAGCACTACATTTAACTACTGAGATCAGCAGCTTTGGGACTCTAGCATATGAAATATTAAACGGAGGCTTAATTAGGTTTAATTACTATAATTTATTCTGCTAACCTGCTAATTTATATCCATTTACAAATACAGAAAAATAAGGTGGAAGTAAACAGCAATTTAACTTATTTTTACAGTGACTTTCAGAGGCAATTACATCCAGTGAGCATTAACCCACATGATGCTTCGATAAAGCCTCTTAAAAGCAGGAGATATTTTGCTGAAAAGAAACAAATTGTATCGACTTCTACAGATAAGCTAATCTTGGGTGGCGTTCTGGCGATTGATCACCACAGAACTATGCCATTTGATCAGACTTCCCCCTTTGACTGCATTGGCAATGCCCTGGATCTACTAGTACTCATAAATAAGCCCCATACAGCAATCCACCCTAAACATAGTGAACTAAAGGAAGCTGCTTGTCTGCAATCAAACCCTTCAAAGAATACATAAGGATGTCATATATATATATATAATATATACATACACACCCACCCCTTTTCTTCAAGGCTCTTGTGATCAAACTAAAACCCATTACATAGTGACAAAGTCAGTTGAGAAAATAAGTGCATTTTAGCTATCCTTTCATATGGCCAACATTTAATGTTGCGATCAGATTCAAACTGAACGTTACATCTTTCATTTTTTTCTTTTGGGGTTGAGGGGCTAAATCCAAATCCTAGCTGTGCTGGAGCTGTGGTAGGAGGCACATCTCCAACCGGTTATTAATGGGTAGAAAAGGGTTTTGAGGCATTTCTGAGTAACAAGGAGGGAGAACAAGGTTCTAGATGAATCATGAACTAATGAATCATGTGTGATTTGCAGGTAACCTTCTGAAATAACAGCATTTGAGAGGGACTCTTTGCTATCCGTTTGTTCAGAGCATCCTGCCATCTAGTGCGCAAACGTGTGAACTGCGCCTTACTGCAGCTCAGATGGAAAGCATTGAACACGAAGGAAGCCTGCTCTGTAAACTACATAGCCAAATTCATCCATGCACTCAGCTTCAATTATAATTACAGAACTAGGTACAGTGGCAGCATTGCTACATTTGGCACGTATTTGGCTGTCAAACCAAACATTTTAATGTTTAGCACAGATCGACCAAACCATACCATTGTGTTTAGGGGAACCTATAACCCCAGTAATTGGCTACAGTGTACTGTACTGATGTAACAGTATTTGTGTTCAAAGTGTTACAATGATCACAAGTCTGAGCCTCGTCATATAAGGCAGGCAATTCTGAAATCTATTCTATACATTTTAACATTCCTGCTTGAGAAAAGGTGCCTGAAACTTTTACATTAAAACAGTTTGAAGCCCCAGAGTAATGGACAGGCCTCTATATAATCACAGAGCTGGAAGACCTTTAGAAACAAATTCCAGGCCATGTGCTGACCAACTTGTGAAGCGTGGCCGGCTCTATGTGAAACAGATGCTGCTCTGGTCTTCTTGGTACTTCAAGCCAGCTCCTTCTGTATTGTGCTGGCTGTGCACACAAACCTAGCTTGTGTTCATTTGGTGCGTCAGGAGCGTCTGCTATTGTAATCTGCCAAAGCAAGTTTGTTGGTAATTGCAGATGGATAGATTCAAGGGAATTGGTTTGAGTAGTTTAAAGACAAAGCTTTGGAATGTCATAGCCCTGCCGGTAATCTTAACATGCCAGTCACATGGGCCCACACAAAAAAACCTTGGGAATGGCAAATGCACAAAAATGCTGGTTGGGTTGACTGTTGACAGAGAGTATAGCCACATAAGAGGGACTGTTTAATATGCATTCTTTGGCAAGGATGTTTCCATGTGATGAATACCTGCAAACACAGGTTTGTATGTCTTATTCAGTTGATCTACATCTGCAATGCTGTGTTTATTTGATCTATATCTAAACTACATTGGGGAAGATTAGAGCAGTGTAGCACAGTGAAGGAAACCTAAAGACTACACTGATTGTGACTCAAACATCCAGTTCCCTTGCAACACTCATTTGTGTACTATTGTGCTCCTTTCCTGTGTGTGGTATGAGGGTCAGGAGGGAAGACTCCACTGGGCATCTCCTCAAACAAAAGTACTTGCTGCACTGACTGGATTATGTGTGTGGGGGGGGGTTGGTGTTGGCGTAGAGGACGTGACTGCATTCTAGGAAGTGGGGGGGGGGTGTCAAGCAAAAGCCCAGGGTCCAATCAATATTAGATTACCCTATTTAAATTCATATGATAGCTGCTTGGTCTCCACATTTTTATGGTGTTGCCTTTGCAAATGCATAAGGGGATGCTGCCTCTTTCCCCATGCCCCATAATAGGCATTCTCTGTAACGGTAAAATAATGAAACGCTTACCTTGCTAAGACGTCTGTCGGTAAACCACACATCAGAAAATGTGCTTAACCTAACAAAACTCTTGCATGGCAAATAGAAGGACATGGGGTCAAATTCCTGCATGCATTTTCAAGGTGGACGACAAATTTAAAGGTGTCATGCATTAAATGCCAAGGATGTACAGGTCTGAAGAACCAGACATGGCGTTCTAAACTTACATCTCCTTACGCTTTCTGCTGGACCAGCTGACAAATAGAGGAATCCTAACATGCGATTGTCTAATGGCTGGACAGATTAACTTATTGGTGGCCTACTTACCACAAATACCACAAATACCACATATACGATCTTTACAGTGTGCAGGATGAACCAAGTTCAGAGAACAAAGCTAATTTGTAGAGGCAATAACCGTAAGGACAGGAATGTACAGACCTAGTGCTTGCTGGTGCGTTAAGGTAGTGGCAGATGTAGTGCCCTATAAAAATACCAATGTTTCGCAGCTCCGTGCAGCGAGGTCTTTGATTAGCAACGTACAACACTGATAAAAGCACACCCCACGCAGCAAATATGGGATAAGACGCTGTCAGATTTTACCTAAATATTTTGCATCTGTTGCAGTTTCACTGCTGATACGGAATGACAGGAGAACTCTATTCAAGGTCAGCTTTAATCACTCGCTATGTTAATGGCAGTTCTGCATAAATATTTACTCCTTCAGAGCTCGCTCCACGTTTAACAAATGGAATGAATGTAGAATCAAAGCTGGCGTCTTTAGTGCAGTTATTCAAAGCGGCAGCTCTTTCTTTTCACATTGGAGAGAATTTCTCTGGAAAATCCCTTCATGGAAGAAAAAAGTACCCTGAACAGGAATAATAATTGGCTTTACAAATGCATCCCCAGTTACAGAGCTCACTCCTGTATAAATATACAATCTGAAATAATTACTTCTTCATTTCCCAACATGGGGAGCAAGTGTTTAACAAGATATTAAAAAGGATATAAAATGATTTATTGCAGCCACCAATCCCCTTAAAGTATTAAAAATTGAAAGACGAGTTTATATCTATATATACTTACAAGAACCATGGTTGGTCCTTTTTCATTTCTACACTAAGAATGATTTTATTTATAAGCTGAACTATACATGAAAGGACCAACCTATTTTTATAATTAAAACTATAGTCTATTCACTATAGGAAGCGTTAGCAGAAGAGTTTGTTTCAACACCATGACTTACACATTATAAAAGCCAATCCCGTAGTAATTCTGTCACCATGCTGTGGGGACTGATTTGATGCTTCTCACTGTCAGACAGTAAATATTAAGTCGTACACCCCAAGAACTGGGGTCAGCAGGCGTAAGCAGGAGGCATTTTTACATAATAAAGACCAACTAAGGAAACAGAGCAGTCAGCACAGCCGATGATCCGATAAACTGTATGAAAGCATTTGCAGCATTGGCACATAATTAAAGAATAAATCTCTTAACAAAACCCCAAATCCAATTGTGCTTTTAAACAGCATCATTTTGACAAAAGCAGGGACATGTTTAAAACGTAACCGATCGAATTGACTAAATAGCGCAACACAGAATTCTGGTCAATACAATCTATTTGTGCTGCGCAAAATGGCTGAATACTCCTGCTTTATTCTAATTTATGGCTCCCACAGGTGTATGCACGCACCACTATTAAACTGCTGTCCCTATGTAGAAAATACTGATTTAGTTACCATCTATATCACTTCACCCCAGAGCTGTGCCATAGCATAACTCAGAGCAGACTGCAGGTAGCACACATATAAAGCAATGCCACCGGTTTCAGTATAAGGTGGAGGTGCCACTAGAGCAGTTACAGACCCTATCCGATAATGTTATACTAGCCATAAAAATGTCATGCTGATGGCTGTGCATTGTGGGAGCTGAATATCCCATACTGGTCTCATACGCTAAGGTACTACATTTCTACGAGCTGGTCTGGTGCAGCATGGAAGTAGTGACAATCATTCTATTTCTCACTGAGGCAACCACTCAACATACTAAATGTTAGAATGTTAAGCAGTTTAATAGTGAGTTAATGGAGGCATTTGGAAAAGCCATCACCCACAGCAAGTCTCAGCTTAGAACAGTGCAGATTCCCACCCCAACGTCGCGCAGCTTTCCAATAGCTCATCTTGCAGTAGGTAAAATGAAGGGTATTCAACCAAAGACAATTATAGCTGGGTAGGAGTCCAGAGCTATTAAGCTCCAATTAGTGTTGCAATGTTACTGGATGCACTTGGAAAATAAACAAGGAGTGTGAAAGGTCTATACCATTTATATCCGCCTGCCACTGGCCATCTGCGTCCACCACTTATGAAAGAACACAATAAATGATGTGCACACATGGATGATCATGTAGATTGGAGTGCATGTGAATGCCAGTCACTGAGCCATGTTTCTATATATTCCAAATAGATACATCATGACTAGTAAATACTCGCTTGTATTAAAGTGAAATTAAAAAAAGGCAGATAAATGCCATGTCCAGTACCGGTAGCTAGTGCCAGTACTCTAGGAATCTCCAACATTGCAGGGTAATATCCAGCATACTTTTAATCAGCGAAGGGGGTTTTTGACTGGCAAGCCTTTGCAGACAGGAGAAAAGTCTGAGCTGCTGGTGGAAAGGTCTGAGGACCACTGCTTGTTAATCATTCACCGTTCTAATTGTCAAACACATTGCACATTGTATTAAAAAGCTATACGTTTATTAAAACTACACAAAACTGACAATTATTCCAAAACCGTTAAAAATTTATGTTTTACACAGTGGTCAAATGATCATGCATCTGTCTAGTTATGCTACAACTCCCATTGGTGCTCATCCACAGGCTGGCAGCATCATGGAAGATGAGTCAACAGCAAGAGGGCTTCCTGTTGCCCACATTACATGTGCGTTTAATATTCTGTGAAATCATATGCCATTGATGCACATACCTCATGGCACAATATGGCTATAAAATTGGTGCAAATAAAGGCAATTTGCCAACTCAAGATTTCACATGCCTAAAGCCAGTCAATGTGTTTACAAAACAGGTGAAATAATCTCTAAGTGATAATCTGTGCTCCTCACCTGGCTTCCTTCTCCTTCCAGTCTGGGCGGCCTGATACTTGAGAGATGGATTGTTTTGTACTCTCCAGAATTCAGCTTCAACACCATGGCATCTGCATTTAACACCTGCACGACCTAAAAAGAAGAAAAGGTTAAACGTTACACCAATACACATATAATGGCGCAAAGATCACTATTGTAAACAGCCGAATGCGCAAGTGTTTTATAATTCTAAATGTTAAATACACATTTGTTAATTGCATTCCAAGACAAGCAAGCACATCCATCTTGCACAATATACCACCTTTACAGGTGTACGTCCCAGCCCCAACTCTTATTAGTTTTGTATATAAGAAGAACATGCATTCAGCTGACTATTACATTTATTTATTTTTTAAAGATCCATTCGCTACAACAAATGTTTACAAATGCAAAACACAAATTTCACGATTGATTCCCTGCCAAGATGAAACACGCTTTGATGTTGGTCTTTAGGTGCCCAATGTCCTGGAAAAGGCAAGCATCAGCTTTTGAAGTTAACATGCGCATCACCTAGCCCCCATTTAGCACAAATTTAAGAGAAACCAGTGACTGATGTGACTGAATAAATATTTTACCTTGTATTTTATTTTGGAAATAGAGTTTAAAAGTATAGGAATATTTGGCAAAAGGGGTTGTGTGTTATACATGGCACATAACACAAGGGGATGTGTGGCTATGTTTTGTGGCATACAGCTACTTTCCTGAATAACCTAAAACTACAGGGTTTACCTTACTGAGAGGGTGGTAGAAAAGTGGAACAGTTTCCCAACAGAAGGGGTAGAGGCTTATACAGTGAGTGAATTTAAACATGCATGGGGTTGACAAGGCTATCCTGAGTATAAGACCGAGGACTGAATCTTATGAGGAAAAATGGGCCACATATCTGCTGTCAAGTTCTAGGTTTGTCCTGACATTTTCATCTATCGCCACGCTAACAAAGCTACCCACATCAGGTAGAATTAAGTCAGATCCTAAGTCAGTATTTATGGCTAGTCAAGTTTAACATAACCCACTGTATTTCCAAAGAATTACCGCATTTATAGCAATAGAAATTACTGACTATACGTTCACACAAACCTATTACTCTCCTGTGATTATCACCCATCCAAGCCATTACCAAGCCACATCACTTAGAAAGGTACATACAGGAAAATCTACACTCCAGTAATGAAGGAATCTGCAATTTGTTTACTAGCACCAGCGAACAGCTGGAAATGCACAAAGCTTTCAAACAATACAATGAGGAACACAATTAAACCAGTGTCCATGAAATCTATACAGAGTCAATCACAACCCCATTGTTTTCAAATGATTCAGTAGAGGTCTTAAATGAAAAAGCATTTAAGAACATGGCTACCACACAGACAGGGGGAAGGTTATTAGAGAAGCACATGTTGGGCCAGGGGGTAGGGGTGAGCAAAGAACACATAAGGGCTATAGATGGCAGTAAGGATAGCTGGGAATTCGGTGGCCCCATGGGATTGATCATATCTTGTGAAAGTTGAACAATGTCAGTTCTGCATTTTTGGCCATATGCATATAATGACCAGAACCTTAGATTTGGAGGCAGGGGGTGCACAAGATGGATACTGATAGAACAGCCATGTCCCCAACACCTGAAACTGTCAAAGAGGACTGTGGTTTCAGGGTTGTGAAAGAAAGACTAGAAAATGAGTTTTAAAACATACATAGTATCAGGGTAGACAACCTCACAATACTACCTACTGGGTAACTCAATTCCTTCTCCTTGCCTGCAGCCGCCCTCATCTGCTTTCCTTTCTGCTTGACTCTACAAATCTGGATTCAGCCCACAACACTGACAGCCCTTACTCAATTAACACTTCACTTCAGTTTGCCGGAGGATGGGATGGTCAGCAGTTTCAATCATTCTTGTGGCATCCTCCACATATATGTTGGCTCAAACCATACCTGTAGCTTTAACATCTCCTCTACCACTCCTTGTTGGATTTCCTCAAAGCTCTACTTTTTATCAACTTTCTCTTATAAAACAGATCTTATTTTGGATTCCAGCAACACCTCTGGTGACAGAGATTCACTTTACCCCTCCTCACATCTCATCTCCTTCTAGCCCTTCACCTGAGACATCTATTCATGTTTATTTAGGGAACCAAGTAGTAAATGTGTTATCGCATATTAGACATTTTTCCTTTGTGATAACAGTTAGCAACCCAGACTACCTTTAAAGCATTTGAAAATCTGATTTAATTTCAGTTTTATGTTCAGAAAATACGCATTTAAGTTTCGTAATAGGTTTGCGTTAGGTGAATGTAAAGCCTATATTCTGTAGAGCTATGTGTACAGGAACATCTCAACTCCCAACTTTGCAAATGGCCGGAAGGGGCCCATTGCTTTAGGGGTATAGCTAGAAGCATGGCTAGAGGCTCAGAATTTTACCCAGTTTAATTGAGTCTGTTCATCTGTTTTTCTACACATTGTGACAGTAGAACACTGAAATCAAGCTTTTCAAGCTGTTAAGCTAGTCAGTTGGGATGTTAATAGAAGAATTAAGATAAACTGTGCCTTATCAAAACAGTATATGAAGACAAACCACCACACAGTCCTCAAACTTAATGACTAAAAGGCATCAATGGCATGATTATAGCAGCGGTCATACCAAACCATCCCATATGCCCTAACAAACCACATAGGCAGTTGTACACAGTGGGTGTCTTGACCCGAGAGCTCGCTGCCGTCCACAAATAGCAGAAAGAAAGCTTTATGAAGCAGGCAGCGTCCAGGTGATGCAGCTGCACTGGACTCTGCTCATGTGCTAATTAGAATTCATATCAAACGCCAGAGGGGCAATTATACCAGTAAACAATAGCTTTACAAGGACAGCCAATTCCGCAGGCATGAGCAAATTACGACATGTAATTAAGGCAGCACAGGTTTATGAAGGTGGTTAGATTTCAGAGGCATGGCATACTATGACTAGACTGAGGAAACATACCAAATTTGTGCACAGATTAAACTACATAGGGGATACTCACTGTTATGCATACAAAGTGAAGGTCAAAGATTCAGAAAAACTATTTAAGGTATTCAATTTCTTATAAAATTTAATATCTTAAATAGTTTCTCTGAATCTTTGACCTTAGCTTCTTAGTGGGCGTCTACTTGTGTGACAAAGCACCTCAGAGGTCCCCTTGCCAAAAGGGCATCTGCCCCTGGATATCTATGTAAATGTTTATGCAGTGAGTGTAACAGTTACACAATATAGCCAAAGGGAAAAATGTATGGTAGATAAGTGAAGAGCCATAAAAATATTTAATGGCCTATCTGGACCATTCGACTCATCTAGTCTGCCCATTTTCATGGTGTGAAGACTCAGCCCTTAATCAGTCCTATGCCATGCATACTTACACTTTACATCATTCCCTGGCTGCACAGAAAGAATCTGATGTATAATGCGTAAATCACAATACATTTGGCACATTTATTACTCACAATATACATACCAACAAGCAGTATAAATTTAAATAAAAAGACAGACCCTGCACCAAATCCCATTTCAGTAGCCAATGCTACCTTTCTCAAAGGGATGACTAACTTGGCCAATGAAATGCATTGTTTCATATCGTGATCAATGCATTATACACCAGTTTGGTGTGCAGCTTATGTAATATTGAGTATGCATGGTAAAGTAAAACCAAGTGGGACCAGTATGGACAACTCAGCTTTCTCACATAGCTCATACTAAAGCATCTTTGGTGGAAACTTCGCAAAACAGCTGTATGTATATGAACTTTGTTAAAACAGCAGCTCAAATACATATTACACCCAGTCTATTTATGTGTGCATCTACTACATTTATAGTAGTAGGTCCCTTGTATTCCTCAATATCCATAGTAGTTTAATGATACACTATATTCTGCTCTAGTATAGAGGGAGACTAATTGAACATACAGTCATTCAGTTTACATGCAATGCAGTGTTTTACATACAAGTACGATGCATTCTGTACCATACACTGAGCCCAACTTCTCCTCTATGTATATATACTATTAAAGGTACAGTCACTGTATACATTACAAAGTCACACCAACAGCTGCATTTTGCCTTCATTTAAAAGCTTGTCAGTAAAGGGCAAACATTCACTTATCAAGTGAGAAATGAAGCACATCGCACAGCCAGTGTAAGCACTGATGAATGAGTGTTTGCAAGGTATACCATTTAACCACATTAATGCTGTGACCAGAATGGCTATTATAAAGCCCAAACTACTTGGGTTGGTATAGAGACATCAGACTGCATAAAGGTTAGAAGTCTGCATTAAGCTCTTGTGTTCTGTCTGGTCTTCACCCAACGCCATCAGAAAAGCAGGTGACGCACAGTACAGATACAGTCTTCCAGTAAACAATTCTTTGAGCCAATGATAATACTCATTACTATGTGTTATACATGTGAGTAAATGCAGGGTATTAAAGTAAAACGGTTTGAGATATACTGTCAGAAGACAGTACTGTAGACTGACATTCAATATTATATTCTTGCCACCTGTGCATCTGTAGCCAAGAAAAGTCAGCAGGTAGCTACCTAGCCACATACTATTATCAATCACCAGGCCACCAGTCTTCAAGATGTGACTGGCAGCTCCAGAGCTGAAAACAAATCTGCATTCAGCAGTGCCTAGCATGCTAGTGAGACTCAAGTGACACCTATAGCTTCAGTGTTAACACTCATTGTGGACCCTTAACTTTCCCGATAAAAGACCAACACAATATACATTTCCAAAATGCAAAAAGTCTTCAAACTCTTAAAATCTTGTAGGGTTTTTTGGAGCTCTGCACTCAATAGAACTTCAGTGTTGGTAAACAGATTGGAACTACACACGTAGGCTTGTAAATGTTTTATTGCTCAATCCTTTGTTTAATAAGACATGCAGAATTAATATGCGTCCAATATCAAACCCTTTCTTCTGCAACCAACACCTTTATTGCGGCACTTTATCTTCATTTAGAGGCTGAAAGATTTAAGAACATGCTGGCCAATTATAGAACATCCCCACTGGTTTTGCTCATACAAGGAATTTATCAGCTTGGATGGGGTATGGGGAGCGACATCACGTGCCACCAGACCAAGCATGGAAACAGCCTTCAGCGCAGGGAAGAGAATGTCAGAAAAAGATAACATGGAGGTGTTTAAGGACGGGATCTTCGTTCTTGTCAGATGGGCACAAAATACAGTGGGGATCAACCTGTCACATCTCTTTGCTGGCACTACCTGCACAACTAATTGCCAGCTGCAGTTACCAACCAGACTGGACTTAGAGGTGCTAATGCCCATAATGCCTTTGTGGAACATTAAAAAGGGTGTTTAATACTTTAACCCATAATGGGTTTCTAAATTTTCACTGTCCAACCCCTTGTAAAAACAGGCACCAGGGGAATTGCTTGGTACATCCACACAAAACCATTTGGCAGCATGACTAAGGAGCAGCCACACATTTTGCTCACTCTGGTATCTGTCTAATTGGGTTTTATTACAAAGATCTGGGCTAGATTTAGATTATATATAAAGTGCACACAGAGTGTAGGTATTTAAATACAAGTCTGTCCAAACATAAATTACATTTGTAGCCTTAACTTTCAGCAAGGAAGGAAACATAGAAAACTAATATACCAGTAGAATATTTAGAAGCCAGGAAAATACAGCAAACTGAACACATTTGGACACAGGCAGTAAAAAGACTTGGCGCTAATTGAAAGGGTAGGTTGGTATTTTATAGACGAGTACCATGTGCTTGCAGTCCTGAAGATGCATATTCTGCAAGGGACTGGATATACGGGGTGGGAAATCGTGCTAATGTATGGAGGGCATGCTAATGAATCCCACTATGCATCCACATTAGAAATGTAAATTGTGAGATAGCAATCAGCCATCCTATGCATTAACGTGCCTACAACAGATAGAGAATGCCTTTATTTACTAGAAAACAAAATATATAATAGAAATGATGTTAAGGGCTCAAATTAACATGATTTATCTAGCCAGATGCCAGCCTGACTTCAACATCAATGCTGCCTAAACGTAGAAGATGTTTCACTGAGATTAGAAGACAATTCCTTTGATACATTGGACACAATGCATGCATCCACAGGAGGGCATCAAGCTAAACAGGTTTGCAACAAAACAGTTTATTGGCATGGAATCATAAGCTTCCCTAAAAGCCTGGCATCGAGCAGAGAAACCAGAGTCTTAAACAGTGGTCAAGCCAAGTGTGAGGCTGGCATTGAAGTCATACACCAAACTCCCCGAAGGACTGGAAATAGATGAAGGCATTCAACATAATAAAGTCCATATGTTCATCTATTTTAGCCATAAACTGCGTTAAATCTGGCCTCTCTGAAATGATAGATTCTCCTGAACACTGGAAAGACTTTGAGGGCAAGTAAAATGTCTTAATAGAAAGACTAAAGCCTAGGTTTTACCTGTAAGGCTGCTGCTTAATATAAGAAAAACTTAAAGGAAACTGCTAAGATCTTCTCTGGCCCCATAAGCTTTAACGTGTCACATTATATGGGTTATTAAGGCTGTAAAAGGCCAATATTCCGACACAGTAAGAAGCAGTTCCTTGTACACACCGGAACATGCCATTTTACTCTCAGGATGGATCCTGGCAGTCGACCTCTGGTGATGGGGATACTAGTGTGACTGATCAAAACTGGAATTACATGGCAAGGAAATCGAGATCATTTTAAAGGCGTTAATAGAAGGTCTAAATAAGCTTGCAAGTGATTGCACACAACATTACCTGCTTTTAAATGGCTTCCTTAATGGTGTGCTGTTGCAAGCAGGATCATTACAGGAAATCAGATAACCTTAAATTTCAATTTAGAAAAAAAACAGCTTGTATAAAAGGAAAAGCTCGACTTTTGGAAGGAGGCCGCTAGGTATTTAACAAGACTTTCCTGCACATAGCTGCTTAAACGAAACATCTAGCACCAAAATTGTATTTTTTGCTTAAAGCATGCTGGGGTCTGCTTTGCATGGAGTGCAATGCATTTAATTAAATGCAAATCGGAGCTTATATTTTATTTATAATTGGAGTTAGAAAAAAGTATTTTCCCCTGGCCGCTCCTAAAGAAAAACAGGAATTGGTATATAAACTTCTTGTACATGTTTATATGTACATATATAAACTGGATCCTATGGCTATAGTAACTGCACCTAATGTGAACCCATCTAAGGACAGCCAGCAACATATGCCAGGAGTGATTTTAAAGCTTAAGGTGAATTTGTTGGTCCAAAAATCAAGCCATTCATTACTTCAACAGATCACAGGCAGCGCACATCAGGATATACTATGCACATTTAAACAGAAAGGAGCATGTTTATAGGAGCTAGGCTGACATGATCTGGTTGCATGGTAATTGCCAACCTCAGATGCTAAGAGTCATTTAATACACACCTTTCACAGGTTATAAGAATGAGGGGCACGTAATGCGGGAAGGTGCAATTAGATAAACCATGGCAATACCCCAAATCTTACAAGAGGATATTTCTACTGCTATTTATTGTTTTATATAGCGCCAAATTCTGTAGCACTGTACAATGGGTAGACAGGGCATAACAAGTAGTATGTAACAATTTGACTTGGAGACAACAGGTGAGGAGGGCCCTGCTCAAACGAGTTTACAATCTAGAGGGATTTAGGGTGTATTACACAATAGGTAAAAGTGAAAGTGTGCACTCCAGCTACCCCATTTGTACTTGTACAAAATAGTTTAATATGTATAGTTCATTAACGGGACATTAAACTGTCCCTTAATACGAGATAGTGTAATGTTTTGTCCTAGTGAAACAGCACACTTAAGACTTAAACAGCATTTGAAGCACTTGGGTTAATTAAGTCTAAAGCTACAAGCCAGTCAAGCCTAACAGAAACAAGAAATAGCATCAAGTCACCAGAGCAGACATATGTCTTTCATTAACTCGGTGGCTTGCGTTTCTGATGGCAAACCATCTAAATGCCTCTGAGGTCCTTCCAGAAATGAGCTGGTAATCTGCATCCATTACTATTTCAAAAGCCTAACAAACGCATGCGAAGGATACATCATGTCGCTTTTCAAAAAACTGTCATTGCAAACAGAGGATGCAGGGACACTTTCAGAAACTGAGCAGCCCATAATTTGTCATCTCGACACCCCCACAGCAATACACCTTTGTGCAAGAGCCTTTTGCTTCCATGTACGGAGGATGAATAAAGCAGGTATCTTTTTTATATTATATTTGATAAATGACAAAATGTAGCCCGCAATTCTATTCTCTTTTCAGATGTGACCGTTGATTCCAAGCAACCCACTTGCTTTCTAAGACTGGACAATATCAGATGAAGTGCATTCTCATTTCTGTCCCATCTCTCCACTAATATTTTATCATCAACTAGATAAAGAGTTGGCTTCATTTCGCTTTTATTTGCTATCCTGTGAAGTTTGCACGTCTAATACTTTGTATGAATCTGCTAATGCTGTATAACCTGCTTATTTATGATTGAGAAAGACAGCCTTGCTAAATGGACAATTTTAACCATGGAAAAGTTTCAGACATCTATGCACATTCACTTTAGATGAATATTAGAAGTATGGCATTTAATTCAGCTACATTAAAGCTCATCCCCTATAGCATAACATGGATTCCCTTGTGTTAGCCAACTCAGGAGCCTTTTAAGTCTTGCATATGTTTGGAGTAACATGATTGTGGTCGTTGCGTATAAATAGCCTAGGAAACATTAATGTGTTGTATTTTTACAATGAAATGTTGGTATAATGCATAGAATTCAGTGTTAAGAAATTATTAAACAGTTAAGCAGCCTTTAGTTATGTCCTTGACCAATTTACTAAATTGTGCTACTAATCCACAATAGACACCTGTATACTATTCAAATTGTGTGGCCCACCTTGCTATTACAAAAATAGCCTACTGCTGAATATAAAGTGATATTATGTGATGCAAGTTATTAAAAATTGCAAAAAGGACAGTTTAATGGCATTCTTAACCGTGGCACCTTCTATGATGACTATGCAGATGGGAATTAGAAGACAATTAGACATCACTGTAGCACAGCCTCTAGAGACATGCAGCGCCATGGCTAGGAGGAGGGGGCATTGCTTTTTGTTAGGCAGGAAAATATGGTACAAAAACAGGTAAAGGAAACAATTACTTTACCATTAAGGGTTAAAATCCCTATGGATAAATATTCAGGCTTCACAGTCCAAGAATATAAAGTGCTTTAATGTGTAAAAGTGCTGGTATACAGGCATATTAGGTGCTTAACACATTCTGTGCCTTAGATATCGCTTACTCATTTGACCATCTTCAGCACCCACTCCCTGGGCGCATCCGCGCGTGCATTTGCCGGTGGAAAACACTGGAAGATTGTCGACATATAGCCTATTAAAAGATAATTGATAAACTCCCTACAAGCACAAAAAGCCAAGCAGAATAGGCAGATTGCTTTCTTGCCCTGGACAGTCTCCATTCTGTTTATAAATATGGACCGGTGTTCCACAGGCACTAAATTAGAAGGTACAAATGCCTCAATCCTATGGAAGTAAAATAGTATCATATACATTATAGAAAACAGCACTAAGGCAAGAGTTGAAATAGACAATCTCCAGCTCTGGCTTTTGAGTCCAGTTTACTTTCTAAGAAAGCTAATCAGCCATTTCCTGCAAATTCCAAACAAAAAACTTCACTTGCCGAGAACATGCCCGGAATCTGTATGCTACATGGATGGCTGCCAGCAGCGGGTACACATCGCCATCTAGTGGGCACAAACAAAGGTACAACAGCAATGCTTTTTAACCTTACAAAGCAACATCTGAAGTTTATGGTATAATTTTTAACAAGACACCAGAGCTCAATAAATGTTATGAACAGGTCGGTGTGATGAAAAAGCTAAAGCTAATCAGAGTGGTGAATTTTGGACATAAATCTAGTGAATTGTGGAACAAGTGTTAAAGCAGCATTTGCGAAAAACACTGAATTTTAATTCAATGGAATTAAACAGACTGTTATTTATAGAAGGGTGTTAAAATGAATGTCAATTCTGGCTCTGTGGAAAAGTGATGCTAACCTCCTGTTGATGTGTTTCGTTTCAAAACATTTTAGACGGACAGACAAGGGCTTATACTAAAGGCTTCTTACGATAGCGTACTTCTAACTGCCCGACTTCCTCCAGTAACTGCCATTTACAATAGTCAAAGTTTTGTTCATCTTTATAATAATTCTGTGCAGACAACACTAAAAACTTTGTCCGATTGTAAATGCCTGGCAGTGTATTAGTATTAATTGTGAACAATGCCACTTAATATTTAAGACTGGCATTGGAAGGTGATGGGGTATTTGCACAAATCCCTAGCGACACAAGAACAAATCTCTGGAATGGGCTTTCGCTTCTCTTGGCGCAGTTAAGAGCAAAAGTCCAAAACAAGATCAAAGGTACACAGAAAAGAGAAGTATTAGAGGATACTGGCACAAATGTCACATTACTAGTAAGCACAGAATACATTCTTGGCTGACCATATGTTGATATACAGTTGGCTGGCAGCTGACATGACATTGCAGACCAGATGTAGTTTGAAGATCTGCATACTCACAGTGACTTGATGTGGCATGTGAAATGGACACTAGTGAATTCCTTGTGATACAAGTTGAATGACATGAGTTATTGGTTAAGGGTTAAAAACTCTGTACACCCTGTTAACCCACCATCAACACACGATCAAAAGCCATGAAGCCAGTTACAACAGTAAAAGGCAAGGCCCCCCTTCGGTGGTGTTTAACAGTGAAGATAGACTAGGTGCCGGCATTAACATTGGAGTAGCTATACACAACATGCATAACACAGAATAAAGAGTGGTTCCATTTAGCACACAGAACACTCAATGCAGCTTTTAGGGGACATAAAAGCAAGCATTTAACAATTTGATGCTGCTTCAAACTAGAGATGCAACAATATATCAGTGGCCGAAATATATCGGCCGAAAATGGCATTATCGGTAAAACTGTCAAAAAAATTCATCCGCAGAGGCCAGGCTGCTTACCTGTGGGTTGGTCACACACTGTGCTAGCAGCGCCTCTTGTACCAGCCAGGAGAATCAGGAACCCAGCGGAGTCATGTGAATGCATGTCACATGACTCTGCTCAGTTCCTACCATGGGGGTGGGGCCAGAGAAGTTGCTCGCACAGCAACAGAGGGAAGAAGCCAGGCCCCTGCATAAGTCTGCAAGTGAGATCTGCAGTTCAGATAAGGGGGTGGTGGAGGGTGTATGAGCAAGTATGCATGAATGAGTGAGTGAATGTTTGTGAATGAGTGTGCATGATAGCGTGGATGTGTAAGTGTGTGTGGGGGGGGAGATAGCATAGGGAGCCTGTAATCGCACTCCTATCATGCCCAGGCTCTAGCATGTAATGGCTGCCTGGGCATGATAAGTGTGATTGCTATTTTGGGCTGTGTTCTGTTGGACAGAATGTTATCAAACCCGACAAAAGGAGACTTTGAAAAAGCAGTATTTAGCATCAGCATCAGATAGTGCAGTCAACAGGAGAATGGAACAGGTGATAAAGTCAAGGTTATAGACTGTAAAAAGTTGGGGAAATTTAGAGGGGGGAAATTCATTAGGCACACAAAAAACTAGCAGATTGGAGAATATCTAATTAGAACCTTAGATCCCTATCCCTCACACTGACATTACATTGGATTGGATTAAAGGGATGCAGGACGTGGACTATAAAGCAAAAGAGCACCTGTGTGGCTTATTTAACCAATACTATCCAAACTATATCAAACTGAAACAATTTGAGGTTAGGTGTACATACAAGATAAATAAAAGTTGTTCTGTGTATAGATATTGCATAAAGCACCCCATCTGCAACCTGTTACACAAGAAAAAAAGACACCAAGTCATGGTGTAGAAATGGCCACTTATTACATTAGTTAAAGCAAGTAGACTTCATAGGACCACTTTCTTATGGTTTATGAAGTAACTTAAGTGAAAAAAATCTAATCAAGCTACATAAATAGGGGAGGAAAAGAGCTGAGAATGATGCAAAACTAACTATACTTAGTATAAACACATTACCAGTGAGGTCAATTACCTTTGCAACAAACTGCTTATCCTTCTGGTCAAGATTTGCTGTGGGTGCCACGTAATCTCTCCAGATGCGTAGTTTGCGTTCCTTGGCAAACCTATTTGCAATTAAAAGGGTTATAATTCAACATGTGCAGTGGGGATGCGACATCAAACTACATCTGAACTGACATTTATGAACAATGACCTTATTCCTCCATGTAAAGCTAATTCTTGCTGAGCACATGTCAGTGATGAGCCCTGTATTGTTTTCAATGCTCCTGCTTCCAAACTAGCATAGAATATCAGGGCACATAACCATTTGGTTCTTCTCATCTGGTTCTTTCCAGATGTCTGGTCTAAATCAGACTGATAATGTCTTAGATTTAGTATAGTTTTATGCCTATCCCATTCATGTTTAAATTCTCTATTTGTCTCTACCGCTTTGGATGGGAGGCCGTTCTATTTATCTCAGGAAAGTAAAACATTCTTACATTACACTTAAACCTCTGAAGCTTTAGTTTTAGGCCAAGAACACCTGTTCTAACATTCCTTACACAATTGCATGTTTAGGAGAGGTGCAGCAGTGAGTTTAATGTCTATCTGTAGGTTACCACTTTTCAGCAGCGGTGGTGATGGATGCAGCACCCAACTGGAGACCCATTAGTATTTTAAGTATAAGCCTATTTTAAAGAGCTATTACTTAAGGTAATGTTGTATAACTGTAAAACTAAACCCCTGCCTGAAGAGTGAACAGTCAGACCATTCTGTCTACAAAATTGCTCAAGATACTTTTTTCATAAACCGGCATGTTTAGTTGGAAATTCTAAGCTGCAAATTGCTTTAAGACGCTGAATTCTCTGCTACTAAGCTTCCATATAACAGCATCACAGAAATCTGTTACACAAATTGCATTCTCCAAAACCAAGGCAATAGATCACAAAAAGTAGTTTAAAAGTAGTGCTGAATGCCAGAACTGTTCTCAGAATTCCTTTTGTGTAAAGATTTCAAACATTTGCTAGAAACATGGCAGTTGAGATAAATTTGACACTATAGAACTAAGGTTTAATCAGACATTGTAGTGCTTGCCGCACTAGAGTGCAATTTAGGTTTTGCTTAAGAGGGATTGCACATTTGGCTGCAGAGGTATAAAGTCAATTTCACTCACTGAGTGACACTGCTCCTGAACTAGAATGCACTAAATGATCATGCTGCATAGAATGTAATTAACAGTGTGTATAGGTATACTTAGGGTCACAACAGATCGAGGTTAAGTAAGTCAAATAGGAGCCTAATCTAGTTCTAGGGAACAGATTGCATTTACACTGGAAGCTTTACAGCGACTTACCGTTCAGCAGCCCGCAGCTTCTCAGACCCCTGAGTATAGACTGCCATAGACCAATCTACACATCGGGCAAAGCCTTCCTTAAGCAAGAGCTCTGTGATGTTTCCATTCTGCAGAAATACAAAATGTAACTGAGTAGGCTTCCATTTATAGGATGCTCACATACATTTGTGTGATGCATTTACCAAATCCTACCGTTGAAAAAGGTACAGCTTAAAGGATATGCAATGCGGCACTCCACAGCAATATATAACATAAGGAACAAAGGCATGTTTGTAACTCCTTTTGAATGCAGACCATGCTTAATATGCAATACTTTATCCTCAAATGCTTTAACAGAACAGTAGACGCTGACAGCAGATAGCTATCCAGCCCATTTAGTCTGCCCGTTATAAAAATCAAGATAATCATGGGATGCCGAACTTCCTAATCATTCAAACCAATGAATAGGAATCCATTACCATTATAACAAGATGTCTTAAGGCAAAAGGAAGGCAGGGCTCATGATATGATTGTATATTCGGCAGAGTATCATCACAGAGCAGTAACCACAGTGCATTGGAACGTGTGTATAAGTAAGGTTTTATCTGGTCTGCTCCATTCCCATAAAAACTACTTTTAATAGCATTTGAGCCCAATGTCAGAGTAACCCCTTCCAATTTCAGACAAGATGGACAAAGTTTAGCGATGTAAATTTAGCAGTAAGCAGTCCTTATTTAAACACTGTTGTAGCTTATTTAAGAGAAGAAAAATAAAGCTCCATATATAGATTTTGCATCTCTCACTATTGAGGCAAACAAATACAAGAGGATAGGCTATTAAAACCTGGTAAAACACAGCCACGGCCTGGTCCATGTCAATAATCACAATTAAGAAAAGAATTATACATACGGGATGTAGGATGGTTCCCAAAACATTTTGGTTGTGGCTGCTCTCCAGGATTATCTGTACATCTCTCTGTAACAACCGCGACTCTGTGAAAAACTTTGCCTCTGCCGCAAAAGCTTCTGGAGTCTCCGTCCCATCTGCTTCACGCTTAAAGGTTGGACACTACATATGATAACAAAAGTGAGTACAAAAGAGCAGACCGCAAGGACAGAAAATGAAAAAAGCTTTTTAAGTGAAAAGCTCAAAGATTAGTTTTCCCTGAAACACAACATGGGATTTCGGCTTCCTAGTTTACGTTCTCGTTTTCAAATCTGAATGTTTGTAAACACCATAGATTTAGCTTGATATAGAATGCTCAAGACCATTAAGTCATGTTGCTGAATAGTTTGTATTAAGATTCTCTTATGCAGCCTTTCACCAAAAAACAAGGCACCCATATGCCTAGAATCTTAAAAAAAGGGATTTGTGATTCAAAAGGTTTAGTAAACAGACATCACGTTCCTTACCTTTACACCAGACAGCATCACCGTCACTAGATAGTAATCCGGAAGCAGCAAAGCTCTGACCACGCTGCCATCTCGTACATGCTCAATAATAGCTGAAAAACAAACACTATTTTACTGATTTCATTGACAAACTCGGCCTGGTTTAAAACACTGGCCAACATTGTAAAGAGTTTAAAATATGTATTTTTTGGGGGGGGGGTCTTAGAAGTATGCAAATATTCCTGAGAAATGCATAAGTACCGGAACATTTACAGCATGTTGAGGTCTTTAAAGTTTCAGTAACTAAAGTTAAAACATGTTCACATTAATTGTTTAGACTGAAGGGAAGCTTAAACGTGTAATTATGGCTTACACAGAGAATTTGGAAACTAGGCGAGGAAGCTCTGGACTACTAATGTATCCAACTGGTGCTACTTTGAATCTGAGGGAAACTGGTGTGGGCAAGATGTTGAAAAGCCAAACATTTAATCGCATGCATTCTTAAGAGCAATGCAGTGTTTAATGCCCAAGCTGACTAGTGCTGATTACAGGAGCGACTGGAAACGAATCAGTAACTGCTGGTTTATTGAAACAAACTCAATATTAAGCTGAACTCAGCCACCAACGGAAGCGATTAACTAGCCGGCCGATACTTAAACACAAGCCGACTTGTAGCTATAGTCAGTGCTACTTAATCTCACCAAGGATTAAGTAAAGCTCATTTTTATCTTGCTGCTCCAAAACGCTTGAATGCAGGTCTTAATCCAGGTAACTGACAACCCATCTTTTCATCTGAAAAGCTTTTAAAGGTGTTGACTAGTTGCAAAATATCATTTATTCCCTAAAGCTGAGATCACGTTTTCATGCGAGGGTTTAAAAGCTGCTCACAATGGGATCTTTCATGGCAAAGCACATTCCACATGGTAAAGAGAACGCAGCTCCCACAGTCAACAGTATTAATGACTGAGGCTTCCTTTACGGGCTAGACTAACTTTCAATGACTTCAATAGCAGCAATTGAAGCTACCAAACAACCCAACTCCCAGATCAAAATGCAATTGGTATACTGAATATTTATATAGTCAAACAAAAAAACTCTACATATTATATCCAGGTCAATGGTGCCAGTCTTACATATTATAAGTGGACATGTAAAATGCACCAGTTACCATTATCAACCAAATTTGAAGAGCCTTCCACCACTAAAATACAACCTCACCTTCAAACTAAGACACTAAAAATTGGGTATTGGCAGTTACCAAAAAGTAAAAACCTAGATTAAATTGTGTTCTAAGTGTTTCAATGTTCTTAAAGTTGTGAAAATTTTCATGTATAATAAAGGATTTGAGGGTTGTAGGCCTTTCTGCAGAATCTTTAGAAAGTAATGAAACCGGATTGTTGGCGAGCACTGGCACACTTAAACGAGTAACCATCCCTTTTGCCGTCTTACCATTTACTGGTTTCTGGTGCATGGAGTCCACAAAGTGTCTTGGATTCTCAATTGTGTATTTGAGGTCTCTGATGGTGTGAGAACCGGTCCCTTCACTCCATTGTCCTTTCTTTGCTGTTCTAGCTTGCTCTTCTAATTCAGCCAGTCGACTCTGCTCAGGACTAGAAAAGGAGATAAGGTTTTCTGTGGTGTGATTCACAAGTTTTCAAAAAAAAAAAAAAAAAAAAAAAAAAAAAAAAAAAAAAAAAAAAAAAACTTATAGCCCAATTATATGCAAGCCAAGAATTCTTCCAAGCAAGCTATATGCTGCAGGTTGGTCTTTCTGAATAAACTAGAATTAGTTATGCAGAATATTTAACTTTCATTTAACTTGGTTTAAATGCTAAACTTAATAGGTAGGTTTGACTACATATTGAATCTATCCAGTAGACATTTTTGAAAAGGGTCAGCATAGGTTTACCAGCCACAATTCAGCTATAACAGACAGACCAAACTATTACATTACCAGGGAGTATTTCTTAGGTGCTGCCCTAGGCCAGACTCCATATATCATACCCCAGTGCTGC
Organism: Spea bombifrons; assembly: GCF_027358695.1. Classification (NCBI taxonomy): domain Eukaryota; kingdom Metazoa; phylum Chordata; class Amphibia; order Anura; family Pelobatidae; genus Spea; species Spea bombifrons. The sequence goes on from NC_071090.1 coordinate 71,305,434, forward strand.
TCATCTTTTGTGGACCGCCAGCTGGGAATATTGGTGATCACCCCTCTAACTTGCCAACCTAGGTCAGTATACATCTTTCCTCAAATAAATGTAAAGTCACCATGATCCAAACACTAATGTTTAACCTCCACTAAACTAAACATTTATAAATTCATCCATCTGGAAACAAGCATGGATGCTACGTACTGTGCACATTTAAAATACACTGATTTAATCTATTCACTAGAATTAGATCTCAAGAAGCCAATTATATGACTACAATTGCCTGTTAACTGAACTGCTCTTCTCAGAGAAGCCGCTTCCTCGAGCAGAATGTCTACTTATTAACACTATGTTAAAGCTCTCCTGAGCACATTACAGCTGAATGACACTAGTGTACTCCAAGTGTGTGAGCTATACCCTCTGGCAATATACTTTGTAAGACATGGCACAGAGCTGTGGAGGGGTTAATGAGTTCTAATTAAGCGACTATTGGAAAAACCGCTCTGTGTATGCATTCAAAAGGCCATCCAGCATCCTGGAGCCATGTTTATTATGCATGCCCTTGCACAGTAGAGCAGGAGAGAACAGATACTTAGAAATCAAGTGAAAATTTAACTAATCAAAGATGAATATCTGCAGCAGAAGATATTCTGATTAAGGCATTACAAACTAAGCTTGGCATGAAGCTGCAATAAACATTTTGTACGTGTAATGTACCTTTAGTCTCTGTTGTTTTAATGCAGTCCCCTGACCCACATCGGGACCATGCCCATGGCACAGTAAAGTTTATAGTCTAGCAGTATGAAGCGGCACATGCCGAATCTGGGTCTTGTATTTAGAGCAGCACTTGTCTTGGCACAGGTGTGGTGCATGCTTCTAATTTATTATCTTAGAAACTAGACTAGGATTAAATGTTAACTCATCTGTCATTATATGCTGCATGCTGAATATGTAAGGGGCCACTGAGGTGACGGACTGCAATACCAGCAACCATATCAAACATGACATGACCAATGAAGCTGTTCATCGAGAAACGTGGAAAAATGGAAGAGCCTGGACCCTATTCACTTTTCAAAGAGTTTTGAAGCCAACTTTCTATACTTTCTGTGAAAATTCAGTAGCCATTCCACTGAAGTCAAAGGGTGTAGCGTAAGCCAATCACATAAAAAAAACAGATTTTGTGAGGACGCATGCTATTAGCTGCTACTACAGAAATGTTACATACTAATGTTTTCATTAGAGTCAGCCAGGGGAGGACTTAGAGTCAGAACTCCAGTAACTAACATGTACAAAAGCCCCTTTAACATTAAACATCATTGCTGTATTTCAAGGCTGGAAAAAAATGGGTTCCCTTGAACACAAAGCGCTTGTGAGCTGAATGCTGCAGTAAAGAGTGCATTAAACTGCTTCACTTGGCTAAGCTTATGTTTGTCTGTCATAGGATGCAACTATCGGCCAAATCAGCCAGAGGTCCCTATAAAAAGGTAGAATCTATTTCAGCTGTACCAATAGAAAAAGGTGCATCTAACCCAACAACCGCAGTTACTTACGTTGTGGCTCTAACACCTTCACGACGAGTCGCCAGGCCTTCCGCAACAAGTGACTCCGCAATGTTTTCTCCTGATGTGTCTGTGGGTGGGAATAAATCACATGTTTCCCAAGTTCACTCAAAAACATCCACACTTAATCAGCCACATACACAGGTTGCTTTTGCATGGGCATGTACAGACCCATAAGCGCATATCAAACTGTAGCATTTACTCAGTGTACAGTTCATGCTAAATGTCTGAACACCAAATGCTTATTTTATTTAAGTTTAACCCCTTAAGGACAAAGGGTGGTCCCTAAACCCATTGAAAACAATGCATTTTAAGGGGTTAAAGTATTCTGCCCAACATAAACAAAACCTATAAACACCACAGGTTTTACAAAATGTACCTCAATGATTTTACTGCGTATTAATATAAACCCACATAAAATATACCGAGGTGTGTTCTAATCATACAACTGGGTTATCAGGTGAGTGACAGTCACAGGATACATACCTTTGCCCAGGTAAACCATTCCATACTCTCTGCTCGGCTGGACCTTGTGCTCTATAGTGAAGCAAACCTCCTTTCCAATCAGCTTTTTCCTTAGGAACTCGCGAGCTGGAAATGCCCAGGGCTACAAAGGAAGAACACCGGGAATCACTACAACTGCACAGAGAGCCGACACATACAAAGAATCAGGCAACATGATCAGACTTATTTTGTCCTTTGATTTAGAGAGGCTCTATATTTACAGTACTTTGTCAGATAAGATTCTGCCAGCGCGGTCTTTTGTTTGCACCAAATGAGCAGTTACGGTGCCTACGGGCTGGTCTGCCGAGCGTAAATGCATACCCTACAGCATTTCCTATAAAAGGCAGTAGAGGGTGCTGCAGTAACACCGTCTAGTAAATGGACTATAACTTACATGATCAAAGTGCGAAAACTTTATTTTATTTGGTAAAATTATACCTCAGGGAATAGGATACTTGTGGCCAAAACTTGCATTATCTTAACCCTGTGGGCTACCTGAACCAACAGGAAAGAACTTAATGGGGAGGGTAAAAGATCACAGGAACATAATAGCTGCATGTATAGTATCACAGAAAGAGGACTCCGAACATATACTTATTTTCATCTGTAAAACCCAGTGCTTGTAAATAATGAAATCTACTTGCACAAAGGAATAACATTCAGCCCGTTACACATTCAGGGTAACTGTGCATGGAATATGAACTACCCATCATCTTTCATCAGTATTTGACATCTGGGAACTCATCATCCCGCCTAACCACAAGCTTGTTTACACCCATTTGCCCGCTATGTTTCAAAAGTAACAGGGGTCCACAAGTCCAGACCAAAAGCACCACAAACAGGCCTGGCATTATACTGTAAATATGTTCATATTTAATGTATTTTTAAGTTGTCTGTACAAGCTGGGACATCCAAAATTGTGGCCTGCATGGCCCTTGAGGACTGGAGCGGTGCATTCTCATCTCTTTATAGGCACCGATATTAAAGCAAATGTCATTGATCTGGGAAATAAAAACATTTAAAAAGATTTCTGGTACATTGCTAGAAGAAGAGCACCTTACATGTTATTTCCAAAAATGATTTCACAGGCCGGCAGTGAAGCGACCTAGGTAAGACTTTCTTTATTAACAGTAATTGTATTATACTGGAGACATTAGGATACTTTGTTTCCAGTGATACACACTGGAAAGCTCAATATAGTGCTACAGTTTCAATTTTCCTTTTTTTACAAAGAAAATGACACTGTCCACAATCAGGCAGAATCTCTCCAGTAAGACAGGCCCTCAAGGCTGGTAACAATGTAACAAATTGAAGTTGTTAATAGCCTCTATTGCCTGATTGAGCCCAATTGATTTTGGATTAGCAGTAAGAGATTAAATGGTTGTACTTTATGTTCGTACAAAGCCCAGCTTTTGCAAGAGACATCCTGATAGTTTACCTGCTGGGGGGGGGTTGGTTTTAAACACCTTCTAAAAAACCTCTGATCTCTGCAGGCTTGTTTCTAGAGCTGGCAATAACTGAATAAATGGATACTATTTTATCCCTACCATAGCACGGCACTAGAATGAACACCAGAGGTGGCATATCAACCACTCCTGTTAAACATTAGTTTTTAACCCCCTAAGGACAATGGGCAGTCCCTAAACCCATTGAAAACAATGCATTTTGAGACCGTACATGTACGGGCTTTGTCAGTAAGCTAATTTCTTAGCTTTTATCTGAGCAAATCGCACACCCTAGTTCAGCATGTAATAGATTTTAATGTGTTTCTTACCCATTCCATAAACACTAATTATCAGACCTCTAGTGCTAAATTTTAGCTTTTGGCTTGAGATTTGTCACTTAAGTTATTAGGCTTTTCTGTCAATTACTCAATGTTGTGTAGGGGACAGTCATTGTTTAGATCTGGTAAAAATGCTATAAAGCATTACCAGAAGCAATCCCCTTTTGGCAGACTAATAACAGCGCAGATAACAGTCACTGAATGAACAAACCAGCTAAAGAACACTATTTTTTAACGGCAAACTATAGCTTCTGTAATAGATTGATACCCTTGAAGTGCCAGTGGACCGACTTCTATCAGACATTGTTTTTTTAAAGTACGCAGGCTTCAAATAAAACCTATTTTCAAACAAGTAGAAATAGATTAGGATTTTTAGACTTGCCATGTTTAACAGTACCTAGGAGGGACAGGCATTGCTTGGTTAAACTGGCCAAGTCCCCAAAATGAATCTATAGGGAAAGTAAACATGGCAAGGCTAGCCTGCTTAGAAACACCCACCGTGTGCTCATTAAAAGTAGGACTGACAGCTTCAAACATATCGTCTCCATGTTATATATAATTCATGCACAGAGACAGAATTTTATTTTTTACCAAGCCGTATAAACCTGCGTACTGCAGACCTACCTCATCAGGAGTATCCTTTGAATCCTGCTGGGACACAGCGGCCCTGCGGGCCAGAGCACCCACACGGATATTGCTGAGATGGATCTGCCTTTCTGGAGGTGGACCGCCACGAGGCTGACCCCTGACAATAATGGCACATCCAGAGAGGACCTGAAAAGACAAAGCAGTGTTGGAATTTATGTGGCAAGGAATCTTGTGCAAATAGACAGGCCAGATATTCTAAAGCAGTTTTGTACGTCGGCACATGAAAATTCAAATTAACGGTACTAGAACTGAATGACTGTACACAAACTCAACCCACAGAAGCTAATGTTTAAAATAGTCATGGCTTAAATGCTTGTATAGTGATCAAGGATGTCCACACCAGGATGCATCTTTTAACCCAAAGAGAAGCTATGTACGAAATAGTATGAGATGCCTTATACCCCAGATATGCCACTCTGCCCACCCAAATATGCCTTATACACCACTGTGCCCCCAAATATGCCTAATATCCCCACCATATGCCACTGTGTCCCCCAAATATGCCTTATAACCCCATACTATATACGACTGTGCCCTTGATATGGCCCTCTGCCTCCCCCCAATATGCCTTATATCCTCCTATATACCACTGTGCACTTGATATGCCCACCCTCAGAGTTACCCCCGTGCTCCAGACTCCTTAGTGCAGGGCTTGACAAATTTGTTGTGAATCTAGGCGCCAGCTAAAAAAGTTAGGAGCCAGAATTTTTTTTTTAAACTAACAGTTGGTTAGGAGTGATCTGATCATCATCAGCCCACTTACTAAACTCACAGCATTTGACCTGGAAGTACCCTGGACTTTCAGGTCAGTGCTGTTTTTTTTTGTTTGTTTGTTTTTTTTTTTTAATTATTTTTTTGGATATATATATATATTTTTTTAACGCTTTCAATGCTGATGTTCCATTGGAGCACAGCATTGACTGATATTTAGTCCCCACAAGCTTGTGGGGACAAATGTTAACCCCTGCAATGCCATGAATGTGTTATAGACAATTGTGGAATTGAAGGGGTTAACACTGCACTGTTGCTCTCATGGAGCGATCAGGCAGCAGGGGGGTGTTGGGGCTGGTCTCCACACTCATGTGGAGACCAAAGAACCCTCTCCCCCTGTCACTGAAGCTGTCTCTGGCAGCTGGGAAGCAATTGCTGGTCTATAGACCAGCCATTGCAGGGGGAGTCTCTGATGACTGCTGTAGGCTTCCATGCCTACAGGAGTCATCAAAGGGCTTGTGGGGGCTCGTTTTTGCTGTTGCTGGTCTGCCTGGGCTTGCAGGCAGACCACCAGCAGCAGAGCCCCTGGAAAAACGGGAATTAACCCCTAAATGCCGCGATCGCGGCATTGAAGGGATTACCGCTGCCCCGTCGCTCTCATGGAGCGATCAGGCAGCAGGGGGATGTTGTGTCAGGTCCCCACACTTGTGTGGGGACCCAATCAACGCTGAACCCCCTTTCCTGAAGCTGCCTGAAAACGCTATTGCAGGTTTTCCTGCAATTGCGGTTTCAGCCTACAGGATCACTCCGTGGGAGTGATCACAGGCTTGGGGGCGGGCTCTGAGTGGCTGTGCTGTCTGCCCAGACTCCTGGGCTGACAGCGGCAGCAGCGCCCCCGTGTGGTGACGCGGGGGCATTTTTGTGTGGATGTAAGAGGCTGACAAACTCCTAGGCGCCAGGACAAAATTCTGAGTCGCCATGGCGACCTGGCGCCTGGGATTTGTCGAGCCCTGCCTTAGTGTCTAGTAGGGGCAGCCAGTGAGCGTCTGCACGATGTGCGTAGATAACCTCTGCTTCTGGCCAGCACTTTCGCTGGAGCTTCTATGAGCACCAGAAGCTCATGTGACACCGAAGGTCCATCATAGAAGCCCCAGTGGAAGTGCCAGCAGTAGCTCCGTGTCCCCTGCAGCACTTCCTCCTCCCCTGGCGGCCGGCGAACGTGGCGCAACGCGCGCATAGCACCTCCGCGGTGCTGGCCGATACTTCCGCTGGGGCATCTATGGTGGAGCACCGGAAGGTCCTGTCACGCTGGTGCTCCATCATAGAAGCTCCGGCGGAAGTGGAGGACAGCAGCGGAGGAACAACCCCCTACCGGCTGTCAGAAAGGAGGATCCAGGTCCCCTGCAGCTCTGCTGGGGATCTGGATCTTAGTGTTATCTGACCTCTATTTATTGGTAAGCTTTTTCTCCTTTTCAAGAAATCAAGAATAATAAACTAGCCTACTTCATTTTTTTTGGATAACAATGCTTTTTGCCAACCCAATATGGCCCTTCGTGAAGCAATTGCTTATATCAAGACACGGTCTATATGTATGTCTACTTTTTGTTATGTACTTGCTTATGTCCCACTTTTATGTTCATGCTATACACCCTGCCTGTGCCATCTTGGTCCCCAAGGCTCAAACATCCTGCTAGTGCCATCTTTGCCTTTCCACACTTCAGACAACTCATGCTCTCCCTCATTCAGACAACTCATCCACATATTAACTCATGCTGTCCCTCATTCAGACAACTCATCCACATATTAACTCATGCTGTCCCTCATTCAGTCAACTCATCCACATTAACTCATGCTGTCCCTCATTCAGTCAATTCATCCACATTAACTCATGCTGTCCCTCATTCAGTCAATTCATCCACATTAACTCATGCTGTCCCTCATTCAGTCAATTCATCCACATTAACTCATGCTCTCCCTCATTCAGACAATTCATCCACATATTAACTCATGCCAGGATTTGTCGAGCCCTGCCCTAGTGGTAAGCTGCATGATGGATGGGGAACCACAACAAGTGAAGACCTCAAATCTTATCAATTAAAGGACAGCTACAGAAAATTTAATCAGAGTCTAGGGGGGGATTTAAAGTATTTTGGAGGGATCTTTGTCAAAAGGAGACCTAGTCCTGAGTCAATGATAAACACATTTCACTTTAATATGAAATACTATTTACACACATGATACTGTCCATGTAAATTATAACCACTACACAATGTCCAAGTCTATGGAATGCATCAGTCAGGGTGGAAATAAAAGCCTCATACAGCACCCTGCCTCCAGAAATGCCCTATGCCCCCATTTAACACCCCCACCCACACACTTACCGGTGCTTCCAATTTCCTGCTGTATACCGGGGCAGCGGGTTGACGTCCATGCAATCCGTGTAGACAACTTATGCTGCAGCCGGAAGGAGGTGTGGCTAGCAGCGATCAGAGTTCAGAGATCCCCGCACCGGTGCGGGGAACTCTGATCTCTGACAGCCAGGGAAGGTCTGCGCGATGGATGCAGACAACCCCCGCTGCTGGCCACACCTCCTTCCGGCTGCAGCATAAGATGTCTACGCGGATCATGTGGACGTCAACCCGCTGCCCCGGTATATAGCAGGAAATTGGAAGCACCGGTAAGAGTGTGTGGGGTGGGGGAGTGTTAAATGGGAGGGAGACAGAAGGATCCAGGTCCCCTGCAGCGGTGCTGGGGATCTGGATCTTAGTCTCAGTCAAACCTCTATTTGAGGTCTGATTATAAGGCAACCCCGATTAGAAGACGAGGGGTATTTTTCAGAGCATTTGCTCTGAAAAAAAAACCTCGTCTTATAATCGAGCAAATATGGTAAATCCTCAACAAGAAAAGGACTGACAAAAAGCTGGCACTGGCTGTCATGAGCAGTCTGACTGCCGGAAAACTTCAACTTAAGGAAATGTGACGTCTGCAATACAGACAAGAGCCAGACTCCACTGAACTTAAAGCCACAGAAACCAGGAAGATGAAAGATAGGCCCTGATTATTGGCACATTAGAGTAACCTTAGTAATGTTCTATCAAAGACACTACACACCTGAAACCATGCATGTGCCAGAATCCCAAGCACAAGATTTATATGGCCAGTTGTGGAATAATGTAGTTTTTAGATCAGCAGCCTACAAAGTAGTTCAAAACAATGCATGATTCACACTTTACTTAGTGTTTTCCACCTTATAGTATGAATTAAAACTAGCGTTCTCAAATGCTGAAATGGCTGTATGTTGCAAAGCCATAAACTGATACTTGAGTTTCCAATATCAATGGAAAGCTGGTAGCCCTCACTTATATTTTGAATTGAAATATAGCCAAGGGATATCCCAGCTGCATATTTACAAAGAAGTAGTGTGGAGAAGAATGATCGCATATTATGACAGCTGTACAGGCCACCACACTGCATACACATACAGGGGGAAGTGAGGAGGTAATTCACTCATCTATTGTTCCCAGCAATACATGAGGAAGTCGGGATCCATCTCTGCTCTGCACAGCTTCATCATGTCTGTGTTCCAGGCTATGTCATACACCATGCCGTTACCGAGAGGAGCGGTGCGCCATTCATCTCAGAGGTCCATACAGCCTCATGCTAACTGCTGGGAAGGCATGGCTACAGAGTGCCATGGAACACAACTGCCGCCGCTCACATTAAAAGCCAATGAAACACTTAACATACTTCCATCTTAACTGTTACAAAGCCAAAAAATAAACTAAACTAGTCATGGAAAATTAAATGGTGGAATATATGCAAAGCCTGGATTGGCTTCAGAGATATAATGCCAAAATATACACACTGATCCATACATATCCCCATCACCAATCACAGCTCTGCATGTAATCCAATGAGTGGAAATTTTGACCTATGAGAACTTACAGCTTTACATTCCGTGTAAGTAAACTGATACAAGTTTGTAAATACGTATCAGCTGCAGTTACAGATGTTTCCTTAGAATACTATTAGGTGTAACAGAAGTCTGAGTATCTGAAAGCAAATCTCAGATGTGTATGTTCTATTGACCCCCCACCCCCAACAAAAAACAAACATAAGCCCCACGGCTGCCTGCTAGCCACAGCTTCTGAAACGTTTCCACATGGATTTGTGGTCTTCCACCAGCGCAACTTTGACTAAATGTTTTAACTCAAGTAGGAAGCAGCTTAGATTTGCAGATGAAGCTTCACAAGGACTATTTCCAAGAAAACAATTCAAACACCTATATTATACCACACTAAGAAACTTTCCTTGCAAGTCCAGCATTCTGCAGACGGCTGCTCCGGTGAAATTCCAATTAAATCAGCTTTAGGAAATTCACTTCTTGATCCAGTCTGCTTCAAGCTAGCAGAGGGATTTCATGTGCTTTACTTGTATATGTACACATTTAATTATTCAGGCTAATGTTGCTTCTAAGGATGGCATGTATTTGCCCACGCCAACAATCCAGCATGTACAAGACAAGGGTACTGCACGCAACAGGCAGCAATAACTAACTTTAACTATTGACAAGTTTCAACGAGCCAGTAACATGCTCCGCACAGGGCACCTACCAATTCTTAAAAAAAAGGAAAGCACTAGAGAAGCTAGCAACAATCTCAAACTGGTCGCATGTTAAGGTATCAAAAGGCAAGCAATGTAACCCAAGTGGCTTCTGTAAACACCACACAAGGCACATTCCAGATGCATCAGCACCATTAAGACATTTCGCTCACATTAAAAGCACAATATTCATAACCTGGCCACATGACTATATGCAAAGGGCCAGGACACAAACAGTTTCCGTAAGAGGCTAGAGATAGTCGGAGTGTTTAAAGATCAGATTAGGCAGAACAATTGTGAAGATTTATAACACAAAGGCTCAAAACTAATGCTATTTTGTAAGGACTCAAACGTAGCGAGGAATGCATGGAGCTTGATGAGTCGAACCTATGTAGACGTTGGAAATGCAGAAATCAACAAAGCAGCACAAAAGGTTAGGAACCTGAAATGACTCCCTGCCTTGTGCTCAGGCTTGTTGGTAAGTGTCAAAGGTCAACAACTTGAGTGGAAAAAACTACAGCGTTTATAGTAATATATTCAACATAGAGGTCGCAGAGTCTTGCTATGCATCAGCACTACCACCGATTGCCCAAATGCCTCCTGACAGTATGCTTTCTGTATAAGAGCTACATTTTATTAACTGTATCAGACACTTATCCGAGAAGAAAATGAAATTCGAGCCGAGTGGAATGAAATAAGCGACAGGATGTTCATAGAGGACCTCTGCAATGTTGCTTGGATACACAAGGTGAAGTGTGCACTGTGTATAGAGACACAAGTATGAAACCTTCCAAAATTAAAGGGTTTAAAAAAAAAAGTCACCTAATACAAACCTCAAGACAGCATCCATCCTTTCATCTAAACCAGCAGTGAGCACTAAACACAAAGTTGTGCAGCCTTACAGAACATGAGATCATGCAAAATAAGCATTTTAACCATTAGTCAGTCACAGGTTAAGCATTCAGGGAACAGTGTTGCACATATAGACTTGGTTGTCTTCAGAATAGAGGGATTTAAGCATTTTCTTTTAAATGAAAATAACCCATCTGAAATATCATTCCACAAACCAGCAGCAAACTACTAGATCCTATTGTCCAAACTTAAAGGTGGGTTAGGATAAACAGCATAAAAAACTAACATCTGTGATATCACATGAAGTCATGAGCGGTTCTGAGGTCCAATACATCAATACATGGCTTAGCATTGCCAGCCAGCACCAGGAGCACAGATTCCACCAAGGTAGAAGAAAACAAAAGCAAGACTGCACTGAATCAACACCATTCATAAAATTCTAAACGATTTCTACTGGATTTCAATATAATCGCTAAAAACGTGAATATGTATTCCAAACGGTTTCCTAAATAAACCTCATAAGTGGAAGCACATTCATATCTGCAGAACCTACTAAGTGTCACACAAGTACCTGACTGTTAAAGCTCCTTGATATGTTAAACTGGCAAACTGACAGCAAACACTGTCCACCATGCTAACAGATAACGGTATTTTAAAGCATTCCTCACCATTCAGCATACTTTGAAAGTACATGAACCATATGCATGATTCATTCGCACCGTGAGGGGAACAGATTGTGAGAGGTAGCAGGGTTGGCTATAATCTTGTAACACTCCGCAAGAGAAAACAAGGAGTGTAGAAAATCTTAAACAAATCTTTAAAAGGATCAAGAAATTAAAAAATATATGTGTTTTATACTGGCCAATGTGTCCCGTTTACTGGAGTCAAAATTCAATGTTATGATAATAAACAAGGCTTGTAAAACGCAAAACGTGCTTAGATGTCACAAGGTGATTTCCGCTTTCCAAATTAAACTAGAAACCGGACATTTTGACCCCGACAGAGTGCTTTGTCTGGTAACTATTGGTAAACAAAACCCCCACAAGTGTCAATACAGATGCCAACATGCTATGGGAAGATAGGGTAATACAATTCCATATGGCAGATGCCTCTCCCAAGGATTTCAGCACAATGTGTGCAGCAAGAAGAATTTCTTGTAACTAATCAGGTCATCAAGCACACTTCTCCAAAGCAGGAATTATTTATCCACGCAACACTTGAGCAATCAAGAGCGGTGCAATGTTCTCGAAGAGCAGACTCGCGCAATAGCGCAGAGGTGCACTCAGATTACTAGTTACCACCTGAGTTCCAATCCTTTTACTTCCACAAGTAGGTAAAATGAACAGGAAGCATCTTCAGTTACATTCTCAGCGGCTGCCTGCTGAAATCACAGCTGGGACAGGATGGGTACTCTGTGGTACAATCTATTAACACTCTAGAACTTTCATTACCTATTAAGAGAGTCCCAGCACTCTAACCCAAGTAGGAATGAGACTGGTGAGTGTCCAGGGGCTGGCAGCACCCTCGATGCTATGCGTCGTCACAATCTCCTAATCTCCCCTTATGTGTTACAGACGAGGATCGTGCATCTCGACCCACCATCCAGCCTTTGCCCATATGCCACCTACCTGAAACCACCCTTCTTCCCACTCCTTAACCCCTCACTCCCATACCGGTAGCACTAAAGCCCCTGTCAGCTATCCCACAAGATGCCAAGTATAGTGTCCCTACCCCCTAAACTCATCAGACTTGGCAGCAATCTGTGTTGTAACGCTTAGTTAGCACCTCTCACCTGCTCCTAGTCTCCCCCTGCCATCTGCACTGCCTCACACTTCCCTGACACTTTACCTCTTCCACTCACTTTTTACCTTATAACTACCCCACTTACCATCTTGACAATGCCTCTCTGCAAGACTGGTGCCGCAGGTGTAGTTTGAGCTCCGGAGGAAGCCATGAGTCTGTCGGTATCAGCTGTGTATACACGGGATAAAAAAGGGCCAAGAGCTAGCTACTACTTCCCTCACACTGACTGACTCAGAGAGCGAGCAGCCGCCGCACAGCCTCTATTTATCGACCCGCCCCCTCCGCGTGACCCGAGCATGCGTCCCCATGCAGGGAACCATAGAGCGGTTTCAAGATGACGCATAAATCCCGCCCCCAACCAGCTTACACTTCCGGGTCGCCTTGGTAGGAAGGACACGTCAGCACGTGTGTAAGGGGAGAAGTAGCTCTCTGAGTGCTGTATATGTAATACAAGTATTGTGGCGCCAAAGTATTGAAGATGTGGCTTTTGTTTACGGGGCAAAAAGTTTTCATAAAGACTCAGTGTGCGCAATAGGAATTAAAACGGAACCGATACTGTTTAATTTTTTTTGTTGCGTGATAAAGTGGGAAAAAGTAATATTTTTAGTGAACAGTGATGTACACGTAGCTTTAATGGCTGTGGGAAGCTCAAAAAAAAAAACTGGAATTATGAAAATGCCAAAAGTGACCCTGATGACCTTAAATGGTTCAGGCAGTGTGCTTTTTAAAAATCCTTTGCAAAATTACTTTATAAATATTTATGAAACTGCATTTGCCAGATAGATTTAGTATAAAATTGATTGCCCCCCCTGCATTTGCTATAATTTGATTATTTTTGTCTTACAACATTGTAGGAGAATCAAATGTTACTGTTCAGTGGTTTTTTTTGTGTGTGTGTGTGTGGTTATTAATTAAAATAAATACAGCTGAATTAGAATGATATAATTACAAAACAAAACTGGGAGAAAGGCATTGGATTGTATCTGTTGTAACTCGCCTTCCCCGCAGTCACAAAGTGGCTTCTTGTGAGTGCACTTTGGTGACTCTTCTGCATTCTTTTCTACTCTGTTTACTCACTAGTGGGATGGATCGCGTTCCCAAGACATATGGATTTGGCATGTCTTCCTTTAACGTGAATGCAGTGTATGTGTAGGGGTCTGAAACTGTAAGCTCTTAAGGGTTTATTAGAATATATGTCATAAGAGCGCATTATTTTAGCCCAAAAATATTGCATTAAGGAATTTCCACTAAACAAGGTGTTGCTTGGTTAAGTAATTTATAGTTACTGGCTGCTGATTTCGTTTTCTAGTTTTACCGAATAAAACATACAATTATACCTCGCTAATAACAATATTTAATCAGTGACTATTATAATTTGCTCAGGTTAATGCTGTTAAGCGTTTAAATTCATTTAATGGCAATGCTAGAATTGTCTTCTGGAACGTGAAGATGGATGCTTAATTGAATACGGTAGGATAGAAGGCACCACGCATTTTCTGAACAACTAATATCTAGCATATATTTTCCCTTTTTAGGATGCAAGAGCAACACCTGAGTTACAGAAAAAAAAGAAGCATTTTTAAATACACTTTTCTAAAAAGGCATTGTTTTGTGGGGAAGTCCAATGGAAAAATATTTTTCCTTGAGTATAAAATACAGTGTTGTATACAGTAATCTAGGTTAGCAATGGCAGGACCCAGGTTTTATCTCATTTTGTTCCTATAAACTTGTTTTATCTGCAGACCTGGAATGCCATTCATGTTGTCAGTCATCTGATATTTTGGGTGAGGTTGGCTAAACAAGCACCTAGATTTGTACTGCTGCCATGTGTTTGCATGTAGAGTCCATTAGTTACGATCTAGATTCATTATGTGAATTAATGAGCTGAAGGAAGTACCGTAGATCCAGCATGATCAATTTGTAGGCTCGGACCAACCAGATTACAAACGCCAATAAAGGAACATGGGGAACGATGATCTGTAAATGTAAATGGTTGGGAGTAGGACCAGGTGTTTGTAGTTTCTCTGACCGGGAGCAGGTGACAATTCCCAACCAATTATCCAGGAGCAACACTATTAGTTATAGCCCACGTTTTTCTATAACTAAACGGAATATCTTCCTCACTTATGAGAATTTAATAATCATGCCAAGACATCAGAGCTGTCTACCTTTGGGTCATGTTTAATTCTACTTTCATCTTCATTCCTTACAAATTAATTCTGATAATTTCCACACCAATCACTCACACCCAAAATTGTTTTACCATAATAATGACATGGCATTGGTAATCATCTTAATTCAATTTTCTGAGACCACACAAAATGCTACATTTCTACCGTTCTGTTGTTGCAGCATGGTGAACAATGCTCTTAATCTTTGGGGGGAAAATATTTGTTTGTTAAATTATTTGCAATATTAGGCCAAGTGCACCTTACAGCCCCATTCCTATATAAACACAGAATTGAGGCCTGTTGTTATTCGGCAAATGTCATGCCAGAAAGCTGGTACAGTAACCTGAACACTTAGGTAAACACGGAGGTTACTTGTTAACAAATTATCAAACTCTGGTCTGGCTTTTCCTTCAGATGACCTTCATTGCTGCAAATTCTCCTTTTGTGAAGTTTCCCTTTTTTCCACATGGAGGGCCGCAAGTTTGCAGGCCGCTAGTCCCCGAAATATGTGTTCATCTGTATGCTATAGGCCTCAGTGATAGGTTCTGATATGTCTCTAACTGTAGATAACCCAATAGAGCCTCTAAGAACACAGGCATAGACCTGCCTGTTCCTACACTAGACCAGGTGCAAGGAGTGTGGTAGGCCCTATGTGGACTCAATAACTCGCAATAGTAACTCCCAACAGAGGTCAGAGCTCATCACTGCATAATTATGTAGAGTTAAAACAAAGTCAGCAGTTGGGTTCTACAAATAGTTTCTAATAACTAATCAGTTTGTTTGAAAAAAAAATCTAGTTAAAAAAAGTCTGTATCTTTTAGAGAAAGTATATACCAGATCCTTTAAAACACAAATTCAAAATAGCATTTCAATGCACTTAATGGTTCTGCTTAGCGGTAACCTGAAATAGAAATCCTATACATTTAAATAATCTATAACCTCTACTTGGACATATATTCTTGGATTAGGGCAACACCAAATTTTGATGGTTGAGACAGATGCCTCTTTTCGTTAATTGTTGTTGGAGGTGAAAGGATCTATGGTTTAGTGGATATGTTCTGGAACAGCGATGTGAAAAGTTATTTGCCTCCTCGATTTCTTCTATTTTTATTTGTCACACTTAAATGTTTCAGATCATCAAACCAATCTCTATAATATGACAGTCTTTGGTAACTAAGTGAGTAGCGCAGAATGTCATTGCATTGTTTTCAAGCGGAAGCACTCAGTAGCGGCTTTTTGCAAAATGCGGATTTTTGCAAAATGCCAACTTACCTTTAAAGTAAAATACACTGTTGAATATAATTGATTGTTAACAGCGTTATGCTCTAGAAGCAAATTTACTGGATTAGCTAAAAAAAAAGTATCGTTGTGAGTACATAACATGCATTGTTGCAAATGTCAGGGAATGTAAATGATACAGAACTTGTGGCCGGTTTACAGTAACATGGATACCAATGGCGATTTGGCACCCTCAAATAGTAATTTTCCTTTTGTTTTGTAACAAAGGCAATTTCCAGTACGTTTAAGTTTTGCAATAAGCATAAAAACAAGTCCGGGTCAGACTTTAAGTAACGTATTTGTCCCAACCCTTATTTAGCCATGGACAATTGTATGTCAGTTTTTCTAGAGCTACCATCATATACAAAATATTCTCCATAATCTCATTCAGGGTTGTTTGGTACCCTCAAGTAAAACAGTTTATACCCCAAATGTTTTTACAAAGAGATTATTGATATGTAAGAATTATCATCCAGTCCACTGAGTCCGCGGTACCACAGGCTTTATTATCTAGTTTTTTCCCCCTGATTATGTTTTCATTACAAATCTCTCAGGTAACAGTTTCCAGACCATCAAACATTACCAATAAAAAAGTTATATTATCTCACTTTTAGGATACATACATTGTGAACATTATACACGTAATGCATAATGGTATACACGTTAGTTTGTAAGTTACTTAGGCCCCTGGTGTGCGTTAATTCACATCTGGAAAACCTCATGGGATGGAGCCTTATGTGTGCAAGCAGTGGCCACCCTTGTGTACCCCATAAAGTAATGCTACTAGCTGGCTATGGGGGCACTACAAGCCAGGAAGCACTCGATATGCCTGACTGGGACCTAGCCACAAATTTATGGAACTGTACAGCGGCTAGGAACCGCGTCGATGCCCGTCAACAATTGGAGCTCCGTCGCCATGCCACCACGTCGGCCTTTTGGGGTTACACTATGCTCGTGGTGGGCAACACTTGGTGGTTACAGAGAGGGAGCTCATTTGGGGACCCTGGTTTTGTTACCAAACTTTAGGACCGGGTTTACCCAGCCACAGCTATGGAACTCCGACACAAAAACCGCACGGACTATTCCCGGGGAAGTTTCTGTCGCCGTTGCTCAGGGTAACGATGTTGGATCACGTTGCTTTTTGGACCATAACATCCTCGGACCCTGAGCTCTCCATTGGTATCCTGGGATTGATGGTGTTCCCTCTGGATCACCCCGAAATAGTGACTCTTTGTCGGGTGGGCATTTCTGGCCATAGAACTGTAAGGAGGCGCCGGGCTGTCTGGTAGTTGAGGGGATTATACCCCTAATCCTATCATGTTTGGTGTATAAATATCTGTGCTGTCTTCAATAAACTGAGTTCTATTTTACCCCTACACAAAGTCTTGACTAGCGCTTAGAGGGAGAATTACAGAGGCTTAACCTTAGACCAACTGAGCATTCACGGCAAGGAACATTTCTACGGTGGAAAATGGGTCTCCGTCACACCCCATAAATGGGTGCTACTAAACCAGAGATGTGTTATGCCCACAATCGCATCGGTGATCAAATGTCTAGATGTCTCTCCCTTGAAATCCTCAGCTGTCTTGGTTAGGAGTTTTTGCGTTATGATGTCTTTAGAGGTATCAAAGTAGTGCTATGTTTAATAGATATGGGACTTTCTTTCTGCGTGTTTGCAGGCCCAGATGAGCGGTAAATTTAGATCACCCAAAGCAGAGACAGATTCTCTTTGAAATCATTGTTAACCTGAGTAGTCTAAAGGACGGCAGGACCACCCAAGCAGAAGGACAGAACACCAGCGCGCAGTACCATGGAATTATGCAAAAGAATGGTCAGGAGGTCCAGAGGTCAAGGGCAGGCAGCAACAATATTGGAAAACAAGCACAAGTCGAGGCCAGCGGCAGGAGACAGTCCAAGGGTCAAAAACTGGAGGCAGGTGGATACAAAACAAACTAGGAGCAGGATACAGCAAAAGGGAACAGTGGGTGCCAAATCACTACCACTTGGGAGCTGGTTTAACCAAGCAATGATGAACTTGCTTGGTGTACTGTTATAGGGTCATCTATTAGCACTACAGTGCTAACATATGATGTTTTTTTACTTTCCCACACTCTGCTTTCTATTACCTATGCTTGGAATAGGCGCATGTGCCCGTTCCATACATGTACTTATGGCGCACAGGCTAACTGTGGTGCAGAGACCCGTGAGGCAGCCAGGTGGGAAGACCAAGCATGTTATTCCAGACACCCGAAGGTAAGATGCGACGGCAGTCGCGATACCCTCCTTCCAATCTGACTATGTACATTTTTGCTCCCAGGACCTTTTTGATATATGCTGCTGCCCATTGATCGTGCTGTCCATGAATGCGAATCCACACTTCATCTCCAACAGAATAGAAATGACAAAACGTTCTGCTTGACCATTTGATGCTGGATGCTATGGTGTGATTGTATGATGTTTAGTTCATCTATGAATTTCCTAAATTCCCATGAGATGAACTGTGGACCATTGTCAATTTTTTCTCACGGTTACTGTCTTGCTGCTTGTGAACATCATTTGCAACCAGTTACATATTTATCTATCTTCTGATCAATCATTGGCCACCAAATATATGCTTGTGCTTATTGCTTCATTCTATTTATTCCTGGAAGTCCTTCATGCAGTAACGCTAATATCTGATGCATGGTTTTGGGTAAAATTACTTTCTCCCCAAACAACACAACCATAAGACAAAACAGAATGTGTGTGTTTCTCTCGCAATATTTTTAGATGTAAGTGATGGCAGAGTTGTAAAATGACAGGAGTTATCCAGATTTTGTGTAGGTTTCGACATTGTTTCCACTGGCATCCTGGACATAACATCGGCATTAGCAAGTCAATCGTGTGTTTGATATGTTATTCAGTATTTATATGCTCCTAAAACTAAACCATATCTTTGAAGTTGTGCCACAGTGGTCATAGAAATTGTAATGGGAACCAGGGTGACCACTCTACCCTTGTCTTTGCCATCTTCATCTTGCTAGTATCCGGCTACAATACACATAGCAGAGTACACCAGTCCAAAAGCAGGACATAGTAACCTACTGGAGAGGTGAAAAGTAAGTGGGGGCTGGCAGAGGTATGTTTGTTTTATATATATATATATATATATATATATATATATATATATATATATATATATAATGTATGTATGTATGTATGTATGTGAGCATGGATGTCTATGTATAAGTGTGTGTGTGAACCTGAATGTTTATTTGTGTGTGTGTGTAAGCAAGGATGTGTAAGTTTTGTGTGAGCATGTATGTGTGAGTACTACAATGAGTGTATGTGTGTAAGTATGCAATGCTAGACTATAAGGTGTTAAAGTATGTGGGGGTATCAGTGTACAGTGTTAAACTGTACATGAGTTTTTGGGGTGTGTCAGTATAGTGTTAAACTGTGTTAGGTGTTAGAGTGCAATGCGGCGTGTTGGTGTACGATGTTAGAGTGAGTGATGTTAGACTGGGTGGAGTGTCTACAAACAGTGTGTTAGTGTATGGTATTAGACTGAGTGTGTTTTCACAAATCGTGTTAGAGTGTATGAGCCAGGGAGGTGGTGCAGAGAGCAGCGCTCTAAGCAGTGAAGAAGTTGTACAGAGTAGAGGGCAGAGCAATTATTACCTATGCTGGGCTGTGATGCAACCAGTTTACCTGGCTCAGCTGCTCTACTCCATATAGCTTTATCACTGCTCTATCACTGCCCTATCATGCTAGGCTTTGTTGCCATCTATGTAAAAGAATGGAGAGTGCAAGACAATATTCTTGCCTGGGTTGCCACTTGGTCTAGGACTGACCCTGGCACCATTAAAATGTAGGCCACTAAAAGGAAGGTGAATCCAGGAGTATTCAGAGTTGACCAGGGTCATAACAATAAAGGGACAGCTAACTATATAGTTTAACTTTACAATGGCCTTGTAAGTGTTATGGTATATGGAGTTGATTGTGTTGTTGATACTTTATCAAACCTAATCTATCGCAATATGGACACAGCTAGTGCCCGATCTGTTAGACACCAGTTAGGCTAGAAATAACAAAAAGAAGGAATGTACAGAGCTGTAACAAGGGCTCTTGGTGCCTGGGTAGGGTCAAAGGTCATCATCCACGCTGATGTCTGCTTCAGGAAGTGGAAAGAATTCCAGGGGCATTGCTGCCAGACAGCTTCCGTTCACCCCTGACCTTGCAGAGCCTGGGGCAGTTGCCCCATGGAGGTTTTGCCTAAAACTTTGTTAGGTTTGCTTTTTGTTTTCTTACAAGGACAATTAATTAGTCACTGACAGCCCCAGTAAGAAAAATGCATATCAGAGTTATGAGAACTGCCCTCCTCCTCTGTTGTCCAATGATTCTTGCCACTGATTGGCTGCTTTAGGCAACGGAGTGGTAGGAAAATGCTCCTGTTTAATCACTGAGAATGCCCTCTGTGCATACACATGGCAGTGTGAACAGAGCCCCACCTGCTGCATTCCCAGAGCCTGCGCTTCAGCTTAGACTGGAGATGAGTGTTGAGAGGTCGGGGGACGGGTCAAATGCATTCAGAAGGATTCTGCGCAATCCCCCCAATGCATTTGCAAAAGGGACATCATGAACATTTAAAAGGACCACACAGCTATCATATGCATTACTGTCCAAATATGTCTGATTTATGGACTCTCTGTTGTAGTAGCCACAGAGAGAATTTCCTATTCACCCTTGCTGAGTGGTTACATGATGGGAAAAAAAATGGTACTAAGTTACTTGTGAACATCAATTTCACCATCTTATACACTTTCTTTTTATGTCACTTGAAGTTAATTATGTTTTACAAAATTGGAAAGAGACATCGGGAGTAAAAGGCCCATGCAAAGTTTACATGTATATATATAACAATAACATAGCGTTACAGCCAGGAAATTCAATGTACAGAGAATGGTTCGAGTTAAATATGTTTACAGCTTTTCTGGTATACATAACAATACATTTACAAGCAGTAACATCAGTTTGGTACTTAACCCCTTCAGTCCCAGGGGTTTTTGGTACCTCAAGTCCCGGAGCAATTTTGCCATTTTTGCGCTATGTCGGTTCAGCGATTATTCTCCTGTGAATAGTGTACCCATGTAAACGATATATATTGTTTTTTTTTCAAGGAAAGAGAGAGCTTTCTTTTGATACCATAGTTAGATGATTAGCTGAAAATTTAGGATGAGAATTTTAGTAAAAACTAGCCAAAATTAGAAAAAAAACCCTAAGTTTTTATATATTTTCCCTCTGAATCTTTACAAAATTAGGTAAAGTAATAGAAAATCCCTTCCAAGTTTATCAATTCATGTGTCCTGATTTCAGAAATACCTAATTTATATAGATTTTCCATACTTTTCCAGCACTTATAAGGTGTACATTATTCGTATAAATTTTATGATTATGGCTTAACGGGTTTGGGGGTTGTGAACAGGGGCAGGAGGGTTATACTTTTTAGATGTTGTGTTAGGGCAATGGGATGTAAGGGTTTTTATTATTATTATTATTATTATCTTTATATTTTTTTTTCAGATTTTTTTATTTTATCTTTATTTTTATTTTTTTTGTATTTTTATATATATATATATATATTTATATATATATATTTTAAATGGTTAGAGGTCCTCTTAGGGACCTCTTTAACATGTTATTAATGCCAGTGATGTCACAATGACATCACGTAGCTCACTTTATTGTTCTTTTTAATATTTATTGTATTATTTTAGTGATTTTTTTCTTTTTAAATCACTAACCATTTTTTTTGTTTTGTTTTTCAGCATGGGAGAAGAGTGAGAAACATGGTCTCACTCTCCTCCCTGCGATCCCCCTTCACCTGTGATCTCTATGCAAGTCCTCTGCAAGGGATATCCTGTCCTCCGATGACCTTCCGGGTGACGTCAGCAGTGACGCGACCAGGAAAGGAAATGCACGGTCGCGCATTCAAGCAATTTTCCGGCATTCGTGCCGGAAGCTGTTACATGAGATCGGGCAGCAGAAAGCTGCTCTCCTGTATAGCGGCAGGGATGTGTCATTGGCGCTGCAAGAAGGGCAGGACGTACCGGTATGTCCATAGGGGGGATTCTTGGGATGCGTTTTTTGGACGTACTGGTACGTCCATAGGGGACTGAAGTATACAATGCAACAATCCTTGGCAACTAAAAGTTTTAAAGGAGAACAGAGAAGTAGAAGGAAAAAAGCGGTGAGAGAAAAGCAACGAGAGGGGAGATGAAATTAAGTTTATCCAGATTGCTAACAGTCCTAATGTACCAAGGGGTTCGATGAACCCTCTTGGAATAATATGAAATGTAGAGGCATAAAATTCATCCCAGCCTTCCCAGGTTTGTTGAAAAATATGAGCAGTATCATTTCTGATTATGGGTCATCTCTTTATAAATAGAAGTTGTTGTGTGCAAATATAAAACATCCTGAATTGATTGAGGGGAGCTAGACTTCAACTTTTTGGCAATACAAGTCTTTGCTGCAATAAGAATGGACAAGTAACTTTCGATGAGGAGCAGGTACGTCTTCAGGGAAAATGTCTAGAAGAATTACTTTAATCCAGTTCGGAATAGTAAAGGGGATCAGAAGACTGATGAGATCAAATATTTCTGCTCAATATTGTTGGACTTCTTTTTAATGTATGCTGGGGCTGTCACTTTGGAAAATTAGCATTTGCTAAAGCAATTTTACAGATCTTTACACAAGCAAATGATACATACTGAAAAGAAATGCCTTTTGTGTATACTTCAGGTAAGACATCTTAACTGAATTCTCAGGATGTGTGTTATTATTCCTCCCTATTATTTTATCATTGTTGCTAAGTTGCTTGAATGATTCAAGTAGACTTCGTAAGGGTAGAGAGAAAGGAGATAACCTCAGGAAAGGAAAATTATTGTATAGTACTGGCTTTGCCACGTGCTGCCACCAATCCCTGCCTCCATGAGCTGAATTTTCCAAAAAAAGGCAATGATTGACAAACAAAAAGCACAAGATAAGCTATAAGTATCTATATATATCTATAAAACTGTATACAGCATATATTTGCCACAAACTGCGAGGGCAACAATTCCTCTTCACATGAATGGGTAATAAATTCTGCTTCCTAACATTACTGGGAGAGATATAGCAAACTAAACACATCTTGGTTTTCTAGTCATGTACTTTCTGAGCCTTTCAATGCCTGAATAAGAAATATTATTGAATAAAAAGAAACAGGGAACCATCAAAGCCATTAAACAAGCATTAATTTTATATAATAATTATGAGTTAGGGATGTGATTTCAATAATGCATGTCCTGTGTTCTTAAAAGTGAAATTTAGAGTAGAATATGAGCAATTTAGCAAATTCTAAGCCAGTCTAATTATCTTATTATGTAATCACACAAAACACATTACCAATACTCTTTTATTTCAGTATATGTCTAGGTACAGACAAAAAACTAATCTGCAAATTGTTGTATTTGTATTAATCAAACATTTGTAAACAGCATTGTAAGTACTCTGAGCAGTGTCTTTGGTTGGCTGAGAATCATGTGCATGGTGAAGCAAGGCCACCCAAGGGAAAGACTCAAGGTAGAAAGGTCTAGAAACAGGCAAGGTCAAAAACATATGATCAATGATATAGTAGGCCGAATATGGAGAGCGGTCACAAGCCAAGGGTCCAATTCGGCGATATCAGCAGTACAATAGAGAGTGCAGAATCAATGTCAACTGATAAGCCAAAGTCAAGCCAGAAATCTATTAGGAACCCATAGCAACAGCCCAAATGAGAATGCAGACACAGAGTTCAATATCAAGCCAGACAGGCAAAGGTTAAACAATATTTCTAATACTCAAGGAATAGGAATCTGCTGAGACCACTTGAAGGAGATGTATACTTATGCCAGGTAAATTAGCCACTTTAACAAAGGAACACCAATGATGCCAACCACAGCATCTAGTATCTGATGCCCATGTGTCCTGGACGTGCTCGGTCGTGTACCACACAGAGTTCATGCTTGGGAACAGGAAGGAGAACCACAATGCATGATACACCTCACCAGTTACATTATACTTGTATGTATTTCTGGAGAATAACAGTGCTAAGCATACATTATTTGATTAAAGATGTGAAACTGAATTAACTACAGCTGTAGGAGGAGGGCCCACCGAGGAAAAAAAAAAATATCAGAGAGCTCCAAATTTTCATTTGCATTTCGTTGCTCTCACTCAGTCTCACACTCTCACTTTTGCTTACACTCTGTTTCTCAGTGTCTCCCTACCTTCAATGCTGCCTGCTTCCACGGCCCTGTCTCTTTGCCTCTTCTTGTACTTCTGTCTTCTTTTTTCTGTCTTCTTTCTTCGTTCCCTTCTTCCGGTATCAGCTCCGTTATCCAGGTACTTCCGCTGACCCTCTTATAGAAACTGACCCTCCTAACTAGCTGTTCATTATTTGAAAAAAAAAAAATAGCAACAGTGAAAAGAGGTATGTGCCATCCAAGACATCCTTTTCGCCTCCCTTCTTTTTTTTTGTAAAAGTTTATTTGTCGGTCCACATGAAATACAGTGTACGAAGAGAGTTATGCTACATACCATTTTAAAGCGTTTAAATATTGCAGACCCTGTTAGCCAGGAGATCATAAATTTCCCTTAAATGCCGGGATTTTTCCAGGGGTAAGATACCACCCCACCTTTCCCCTCTCCCACAATGATACCTCCTTACTTCATCCCCATAGCCTACCTTTGTTGGCTCAGGATAGGGGTTTCCTGGAGGGAGGCAAATGTTAATTATCCATTAATAGGAAAAATGATTTGACCACGGTAATAGTAGCTACAGACCATCATGATCATGCACAATATGAGAACCTTAGTTTACAATAGCTGGGGTGGTAAAGATTAGCCACAACTACTCCAGTCTACAATTTCAGCGGTGACTGTATATAACGGACGTTGCGGTTAGTGTGTAGTGTAGGCCACCACAACAACAGTCTATAACTATAATTCCCTAAAAGCTCAGCTAGCAATATGTCTGCTGAATATCATTGTAGATGCAGTCAACCTAACTTAGTCTTTGTACTGTAGACTTAGAGTAGCGTCTCAAACCCAATCAGCAGTTACCAGCTACTATTCCTAGAATAATCATTAGAATGGATTAAAAAAGGCTTAGAACCAAAATAGGACACTTGATAGATTTGCAACAGTAACAATCTTGCGGTAACATTTGGCGCTTGAATTGCTATTATTGCATTTCTCATGATGTTCAACCAACCAAATGGATGTCTGAGAATCATGAGATGTGCATTCTACAGCAGCTGCCATACCAATCCATAATGATATAAAAGCTAACATCTGACACTCTAGTTGTTGAGTACTCACATTCCCATAATGCTTTACATACTAGACTAGCTGAGACCCATGGGAAATATAGTTCAGACAGCTAGAGTATTCATTAATCTTACCTGGAATACAAACTTGAAATAAACTTGAATAATCTTGTGCCTGCAGCCTGCAAACTCTGCGTCTGCCCTGTGAAGAAGTAGCTACCAGAGTGAAGGGGGATACCAGCTAGAGGTAAAGAGCAGCCCTCTGACAGCAAGGGGTGTACAGAATGAAATAAAAAAATAAAAGGGGTTTATTTCTGCACTCTATGTCAAGTCAGCCTTTTCTAAACATCCTACCGTTGCCCCCTCCCGCGCTGCCAGTGGACCTTTTTGAATTTTTGTGGGGGGGGGCAAGTGCCTCCTCTTGCCCCCTCTGGATGCCCATGCTAAAATGAACTTGTTCCATGCTGGCATTTAGCAATAACATCCTCTGTCACTTGGTGCTTAGTGAGCCAGAAACCCTAGGATTGGCCCCACGAACCAAACTTGAATAAAATGGCGGAAATAGTGTTTAGACAGAAAACTTTTAAAATAACTTTGGCTTCTCTGATAGAAGCTAAATGTATTTTGTTTCCCTTAGCATTTTCAGAAAATGAAGTGTATCTGCTGAAAGAGGTTGTAGTGTGGGCATCGTCAGTAGGTGTCTCAGCTGAGACCAGGGACTGATGGAGCGATAGAGCGATCCTTTCTCGCTGCTCCTGCAGCAAGGATCACTCACTTTGGCTTACAAACAGATGGGAACAGTAGTGGTGAGTGACCATCTGACCGCATCAGTGTCTGCAAGCAGCAACCTCTGGTCACCCTAAAAAAACTATACAACTTATTCTGTTTTATGGAGGGAAAATGTACCCTGACAAGGCAATGGCGATCCAGTTTGGCTGCTTGAAGGAATTAAAGTGAGTAAAGAAAAAAACAAAATATTAAAGTGAGTAAAGAAAAAATGCTTGAAGGAATTGCCAGGAAAGTGATCTATCTGAAATTAATGGGCGCTCTTTGTGTGTATGTGCATGGGGGTCTTGTTAGCCCACTGGAAATCTCATGTGAGCCAGAGCGGGATGACATTTGGCTCAATGCATCTCCTGCATTCTAAGGAGCTTGGGGGTAAGCGCAAATGCCAAGAGGGGACTTGATCAATGAGTCCACCCACGAATTTGCATGGGGGAAAAAAGTTAATTTAAAGGTCACACTCAGCTGACATATACATCTATACATATGATGGCTGGAGTATATCTTTCAAATAAATGTAATCATTTTGTCACATTTTATATGTAGATCGTTTGTAAATTAATGAATTGAAATGCAGCAGGTTCCATCTCTGTAAGCCCTTCTGTGCTTTGCATTACACACTGCTTTCCAGCCAAAGGATTTATTTCACATAACTCATTCCGTAAGAACTGTTTTAGCATTGCTTATTATTTGATGTAAAGCACTACATACTGTGAATTGGTTATTGCTTTCTTCCATAAATTGTTTTTAAAAAGCTTTTTTTTTTTGGATGTAATACATTATCATGCCATCATAACTAGCCATTTGTGAGGTGGGAAGCGTGGGTAGAGTCAATACTAAGAATAAACAGAAGATTGTTTCTTTGTGTTTCAGATACATTTTCTTGCAACTTGTATAGTCCTAAAAGAAGCAATTTCTAAAAATAATCTATGCTCTTTTGACGTTTGAACATCTATACATTACCTGTTAATGCATAACTGTACCCCGGCTCCAGGAACATCTGTAGGGCAAATAGCACCCTAATTTGGAATGGGAGAGTAGGTATTAATATATTAATGCAAGATGATTCTTAAAAAAATGCAAACACAATGACACCGCTTTCTGATGGGAAACAAACTTGCTCTATATATAAAAAAAAAAAAAAAAAAAAAAAAAAAGAAGGGGGGTCAATTCCTCAAAACACAATGTTATTGGAGACCAAAATGAAAGGAACATGAATTAATATGAAAATGTTAGAACTATGGGGATTGCAACAGCGTAAGATGATTCATTTAAGCAGCACAGTATCTCACGGCACCTACAATAAATAAGTATGCTTATGTTCCTATTCTCATATTAACAATCTCGCTCTCTATTTTACCTAAAACCTTAAGTTACTCATTGAAACAAGTCAGGTTTTGGGGTTAAAGGGAGCAAATCTTTTTATGGCTTTTGTTCTTCCACCTTTGAATATAATAGCTTGATTTAGGGCTGTTTCATGCTACACTGCTAGATATACACACAGATCCAAATCTATGCTTTTCTTCTGCATAGAGAGCAGCATTGTTAATATAACAGTGGCAATAAGAGACAACATATTTATTGTAGCTACATGAGATACTGTAACAGTACTATTTTAAATTAATGATGTTTTGGCTTCTATTGAAGCCGCTGTGAGATGCTTTACACTGTTGCTCTCCCCGTGGTTTTAACCATTTGTTATATGTTAGGGATATAGAACCTGGTTAAATAGGTAATTACGTCAGTAAGCGACCGTATCACTTAATCACACCACAGCGTACACCATGAGAACGGCCAAACACCTTTACCACCAATTAGACTGAAGAAATAATACAAAACAATGTTAGAACGTGCCGTTGCTACAGAGAATACTGATTATAGCTAATTAGGATGGAAAACTAGCAACAATCTTTCCAAGTCACCTATATAAGCTCCCGCTAAATTGTTAAACGTTGCCTGTGTATTGATGTTGGTTGCAGTACAATGCACTGCTAAGGACAGTGGGTATAGGAGAAGAGCATTGCACACTAAAGTACACACAATACACCTTTGCACATATCACAAATATGGCATCCATAAATGTTAACAAATCTGAAATCTGCGTCTCTTAGTGGCACAGCCAACATTATGTGCCATTCATATATACGCGTTAAATAAACTTATTATTGTTTTAAAATAAAGTAGATATTTTCTATAGTTTCTTGATCAAACTATTTTGTCTCCATCTGCTCTGCCTGTTGCTAATTTCCGACATCACAGAGAAGGTGTTTGCTTGGAGGGCTTCTAGTTTAAAGGGGACTGGGAATGGTTGTAGGAGGTCAGACTGCTGTGATGTAATACATAGAGGAAGCCTTTGGAAGAATGACATGACTCTGTGCTAAACAACTCTATAAACATTTTAATGCAGTTTTAAGTGACAGGGAACATTGAAGAGAAAATAAAATGACATATAGGTTTATTTTACCATTTCACCACAACACTTACCATTTTCTATGACATACACATTAGATGATGTTTAATGGCTACTGTATTTATTGATTGTTTAAACTGGGCTATTTAAAGAGTTTTCATGTGACATGACCATGCAGAAACCCAATAGATCATTACAGCAAAAAAAGTAGCAGTGAATCACCTAATTTGCAAATAAGATTAACTCTATAGGCTGTGTCATGGAAGGTACATTTCTTTGGGATCTTGTCATTCACCAGTAAGGTAAGTATGAGCATCAGTATATCACTTTATATATAGTCTTCCCCTTATAAAGTATTTTATTTTCCTAGACATGTGTCTATTATAATGTAAAACCACTGTTTTGGAAACACTACTTCGTGCATTAATATAACTAAATAGTTTTGTATATTTTTTTAACAAGCATAAAACAAATAAAGTGCAAAAGTAAGAGTTGGCAGTCTGGCTGCATAGATATAGAAAACTCAAAGTTTATTTCAATAAACAA
This sequence comes from Spea bombifrons, assembly GCF_027358695.1. Taxonomy (NCBI): domain Eukaryota; kingdom Metazoa; phylum Chordata; class Amphibia; order Anura; family Pelobatidae; genus Spea; species Spea bombifrons. Next base: position 71,334,398 of record NC_071090.1, read on the forward strand.
TTTTTACTTGTATCATATCTGACCACAGGAACCCGGAATTATGCTGCTCAGGACCGACATTTGTCAAGTAATTTTTCATACGTAATTATTTTTATCTATAGCAGGCTGGCTAATACTGAGTGTCAGTGATGCATGGACCTTCAATCCTCCCTGTAAGCTATCTATGCTGTGAACCGAGTGATACATTCTCAACTTCCATCCACTCTGGAATTGTTGTATGAAAAATGTCAATAAGGAGTAATGGCGGTCTATGCTGCAATACAAATCTGGGTCTTTATATCCATATGTTGGTATTTGTGATATAGGAACTGTGAACAATGTGATCCCAGAATATGTTTTTTTATGATGGCAAATGCTGGTGTTACTCCTTACTCCGTTAAGGTTGAATGACTACTATAATTATCATGAAAGCTGGCATTAAACGCAGAATGACAACTATATTCGTCATTCAACAAAGTGAGCGCTGTCAGGAACAATGCTTTCTGATCACAAGGAGATCAGTGCTGCTGGCTGCCTAGGGACAGAAACGATTTAAACGTGCTGACAAAACAGTAACTGAGTGCTTTAACATGTTTAGAATAAACCTAAGTAGATTTGTCATTTGATTCCTTCCTTCCTTGGAAGACTTGATTGCATTCAAAAGAAACACAGGCACTTCTAATAAACTTTTTTTTTTTCAATTCCAATGGCAACAGTGACTTTCAACTTACCTTTGCCTGCTTTTGCGTCACATAAAAATTAAGTATTCCTTAAAATAGTATGAATGGGGCAAAATAAGACATAATTAAAGAATTATTTCTGATCGAGTATTAAGTGGTTCTAAAAACATCATTTCAATTTACTTCTAAAGATGTTAAGTTTACCAGAGCAGTTGATGCCGTAGAAGAGCTATGGCTTGATAATACCTCTGTATGGGTTGTGCTTCAGTTTGTTGACGCAATCACTTTAATAGCTCCCAGGAACATTGAGTACTACTAAATAATTTCAACATTTTACTAGCACAGTGGGGAACTCCACAAAACAAAAAATAAACCATTTTGCATCATTATGGTAGCTCCTCGCAGATGAAGTGGTAAATGCTCAAACTATTTTTACTAAGATTGAGTTTTGTTGAAACTGTTTGAATACACAATCAATAAGTGTAACACAGCCTCATCAGGTGCTCCTATCAGTCTAGTAACACATGCTATGCTGCTCTCACCTGGAGGGGTATGAGTACTGATGTGACTATGAAGCTAGATGACACGGTTACTAGTGAACAGTCTCCTGCAACAGCATTTACATCTGTTCATTAAACACGAGGCACTCTGGTAGGCTGGCCAAGGAGGTTTGGAGGCCCTCAACTATACTTACACTTTAGAAAAAACAGCTAAATCTAAATATTTTCCAAAGTGTGTGTTTTCTGGCTGTGACATTTCCATCTGGTCCCAACTTTAATGATGAGCTTTAAGTTGCCAATAGAGATTGAACTCTTCATAGTAAGTGCATTGACCTTTAAAGCTTGGCATTTCTTTAAAAAAACTATAATAGCCTATACAAGACTGTTAGAAAGGGGGAAACCGAGATCCCTTTCTTATGTATAGCCCTGAATGAAACCTTCCTGTGTTTGTCATGGAACTCGTAATGGAATAATTTGAGGTAAATGTTGCGCACAACCACCTAGTGGACAACCATTTTGGATTAAGAGTTGCTAAACCTAAAATGTCTGTGCGAATTGAGGATAACACCATAAGTACAGTTCTCCATAGTGTGGATGGGTCAGTTGGGGAAATCAGCGAAAACAGGTCCATTGAGCAGCAGCACGTCTTGGAGTCTCATTGCCCAATGGCCTGGTTTTGTTACAATCTGCTGCCTACCCTGGACTGTACAGATCTCATGCCACTTCACAACTTCATCACGAAAAATGAGTTCCCATTCTCTTAAGAAAACACAGGGCCGTGAGAGAGGCTCACAAATTGCTTGGGAGAGTTGGTAGTAGTCTACTGTGTCATCTGAAAAGATATGTGCACCATTGCAATGTAATCGTCATTAGCCTACCAAGGAAATGTCCAGTTTCGCACTTGTTTGTGGGAAGGTATGTCACTTTAGCATGGCTAATCCCACGTTCCATACAGAACATGAGCAGAAGGTATTTTAGGGTCTCAAACCTTATCATGTATGGTAGTTTGTTTTCCCTATGATTTATATACTGAAAAGGACATATAGTCCATCATGTTCAACCATTCCACAAACTTGTTGATCCAGAAGAAGGCAAAAACCCACTGAGACAGTAATGTCATCTCAAGGGGAAAAAAAATCATTCTTGACTTAAAGGCAGCCGGACTCACCCTTGATCAATGTTACCTTATCTACTTTTACTCATGATAACCTTGTATGCATTTCATATCGAGAAAACATCTTTTGAATATTTTTTACTTCTATTTGACAATCTATTTCACAATTTAACTATCCTAGCCTAAGAAACCCTATCTATGTTTAAGACAAAAGCTCCTCATGTTGGGATGGTCTTGTGTTGTCTGGAAGGTATGATTGATAAAGCGATCTCCAAAAGATCACTGTATTGACTTTGAAAAACATTTACAAAACGAAATCAACATAAATTGTGGAAAATCTTGGCTACAATACAAATGGGTGAATTGAAGAATGGGTTCATATTATACAGTTGTAAAATAAAGCATAGCATGCATATCAATTCTTTCTCTGTACAACTGTATGTATATACTAAGGTACATATTAAGGCGACAGCAGATTTTGTATGAGTTCCAGGAAAACATTTCCCTCTCTTTATCCATAATATACATTTGAACTTATTCTATTTGAAACAACAAGGCTACCTAGCAGTTATCTCGCATTGCAGTCATTTTAGTAAGAGGAAAGTATATAAAGCATTGATTTCCCATTTAATAAGAGCAGTTCTACAATCTCCGTCAACATCAACAATTCAAAGAAAGAAGTCAAATTAAACGTGATGCGTGTCATAGGACACATTGCAGCTGTGTGACCTGCAATTACTTTTTTCTACGGGTAAAATTGGGCTGACTTGTATACATTGGAAGCATGTAATACCCGAATGCTGCTTTGTGGCAGAATTTCATTATGTATGAAAAGGATGTGCAAGTATGGAAAACTAAAGACTCCTAGGATATGCTTGCGCCAAACAAGCTGCAAGATAACAGACCGCAGTGTAATAAACATATAGAAAAAAACAGCTACACATAGGATGTTTTTTTCTGTTCCCAAGTTATGGTAGGTTCCCAAAGTTTGTTATGCTAGGAATTCCACTGGAATATTGCTATGTCTATATAGTCTGTTGTAGTAGGTCGGAATGAATTTATATTGACGTGAGAAAAAATCCTATATGAAAATAAATCATTTAGTTATGTATGGGGAAGTTACGCTGTGGTCTACAGTTATTAATCCCCAGGTGCTTTGCAGGAGTGCCACAATTGAATGGTTAGTACTTATTATATAGTGTCCCATGAATCTAGAGACTGAAAAACAGTTTATGTACCAATAACTGTGGTTTTCTGAATAGCAGTCCCATCTTCCTTTGCAGAGAAATTAACTTTAACTGTGAATGTTAATGCCTCTAAACATTGGGTTCAAAACATGTTTTTTAACATCCATTATAAAAACATCTGACACAAAAATAAACATGAATAATTTGTTTATAGCAAAACAGTAAACATTACAGATCCATAATCCTATATTACTCACACAAATGTGTGTGCTTCCCAGACAATACTTCAGTCCTTGATGGTATGGCATGTGTCTTCCTTTAATCGCTACCTTCATGGTATCATATGAAGAAACAGCAGAATTATTCCCAATTGTATGATTTCTGTGAATACAGATAGTCACGCCTTGAGTACTGCCTGATGTATACTCACATTACGTTTGGTCATCGTGGTTGTTACAGCTAAAGCAGGTCAGTGAAGTCTTGAAGAGGGCTACTGGAACATTAAGGCCCTTACTTACCTATCTTTGATCTTCACAATAAAGACAACTGCTTGTTGTTTACCTCATAGAGTGGAATTTTCGATACTAAAAAAAGACTATGCATGAGGCATCAATCCATTCTACGCATTGTGAATTGATCATATGGGCTGTTACGCTCAGTATATACTATATATAGGGGCAGATGGCTCATTGATTCTGGAATTCATTATCTCCTTTGTAAAACTAGAGGTATTTACTATTTTAGGGTCAGTATATACCTGGGGCATAATAAAGATGGGGATACCACCACAAGCCAGAGTTTTGTAATGTTTTTAGCCAAGCTTTAAGATTGGGTCATGATAAAAAGACCTGTGATGAGGATTGCCACCTGCAATCCAGCAGCAAGATGGAACAAGATGGAGACAGCCAAGACTGAAAGATTGTTCTAAGCAACATGACAAAGTGCGTGGCTCCCAGAATAGGTTGGTTCTAATCTGTTTTCTTATGGTCTTTAGTATTATAAAAGGAAATACTTATAATACATAGATAAAATGTTTATGAATGTCTGTTTAACTATCATACATCCATCTATTTCTTCATTATCAATTACCTAATGATCTTTTATAGGGCATACAAACTAAAAAAAGAAAACACTTATCTATTCATGAATAAATGTTTATTGTTGTATTTAGAAATAGGTTCTGTATGTATATTTGTCAATATTTTAATATATAAGTATAAATGTATATATGTCAACAAAAATGGACAGCGCTAAATAAATATATATATATTTGAAGAAACAATAATATAAAGTAAAAACATTGAATTAGAAAAAATATGTGTAATTTATTGATTAATTAAATTAACTATAAGGAAATATAGATTCTTATATTTAATTTTTTATTTAATAATGTAATTAATTCAATTTGTTTAATTAATCAATAAATTACATATATTTTTCCTAATTCAGTGTTTGTATTTTTTACTCTATTATTGTTTCTTCACACACATATATATATATTATATTAAGCGCTGTCCATTTTTGTTGATATTTCTGTTTTCTTTTCTTTAGTGTTAAGCTTATATTTTATATATCAGTATATTACATATTACTTCCTGATTTTTATGCTGGATGCTTAACTTAAGCATATGCTTCTTTCTTCACTATATTTGATGTGAATTTATACATGTTTGTATAATTTTTTCACGGTGGTGTTTGTCACTTTAATTTAACTTTATTGTTTTTATAAATGTATATATATATTAACTTCTTTATGAATACAGGAATAATAAAGAACAATGTATTTCATGGAGCTATAGGGAATCATAGCTTACCACAGCTAAGGTGAAACATTTTAGACAAATCTCTTCTTCAGCACATATTCATCACCGAGTTCACCTTACCCTGTGAATTAGTTACTGGTCCTTCAATAGTAGGTTTGCATAGACCTGCCTTGGCTATGGGGTTGATCTGGAAAGAAGGCATGTAAGCCCCCAAAAATCTGGGAGAATAGCACCCTCCCTAATCATAGACCACAGAATCAAGCTCCGAAAACATATAAAAGAAACCAAAATAGGATCTTCTGCCGGTGTAAACGCTGTTCGGTTAAACATATTGGTTGATATCTTTAACTGCAAGTAAATTGTATTGTGGATAGTTTATGACTAAAGCATCGCATAGTGGCCCAAAATCTTTAAATCAGACAGCCTAGAGATTGCGCCTCACCCACCCCCTTAACCAGCCCTCCCCTGGGCACAATGACACACTTTATAGTTTTGTGAAGCTGATGGAAATGTCAAATATCCCCTCTGAAATTGTCTTGAAACTACAAAGACACCCACAGATCAAACATCTGAAAACTAGAAATAAATGCAAATAGGCAGCATTAAATAAAATTAAATTTGACTAGTTTGGCTTTATAGATATGGATAACATTAGACATATGCTCTTTAAATGTATTATATTAACCTATATTCTAGTCAAAACTTTTTATAACTAGAATGTTTATGTAAAATGTATATACAATAACTAAATCTAGTAATGATCAGAGGTAGACAATGCTCTGTGATGGATATTTCAAAAAATGTCTCATATGCGGCATAATGGTGTCTGTGTACATGGAGGTGGGTGAGCCAGCTGAAGCGCTTGCTGAACTGACTTGTCATCTACACACGCAGGTCCAGAAAAACACAACAATGACCCAGTGCTAGAGGGGGAAGGAGTTATTATGCTAGATCCTACTCAGGTTTGGCCCTGGCTAACACTCCCCCCCCTCCTACCAAGCTGGACCAAGCCAGGCATTAGGCTCCAGTAAATCTCAAATTACCCCTGGCCTCACTTGTGTGTGATTGTCGTTGTTCTCTGATTTCAGCCAGCCCCAGGTTTTCCATGTGGCAAGCTGGGCACATGCCCAACAAGCTGATGGCCAATGGAACCGCACATACATCATGTAGTGGTAGGAAAGCTTCTTTCCTAGTCTGGCCTTGGTGGCAACTATAATAGTCTCTTGTATTTTAGCAAAATAACTGCTTTAAGAGTGTCTGGTAAGAAGCACAGGTGGGAACGGAAAGTCAGATTCACCCACAACATTAACAAATTACATATTAAGACAAGGAGTTTGAACTTGCATTTCTCCACTCTTAGCTCTGGACATACACTTGGCAGTAGACCCACTTTATCCCACACCTGCTCACTTTGTTATATTGAGAAATTACAGCATTAAAAAAAATGCTGAGTAATATAAAAATAAGGTTTTTCAGACAATGATAGGATTAGCCTTCTAGTAGACCAATTGTGCATAAAGTAATAATGTACAGATATCTGAAGTATGTATGGTAAGCCACTGCTAATTAGGTAAATTCCCCAACATAATTAAATGTCAGGCATATGCCATTTACATTAAAATGCAATTTTGATTTAGACCCTTTCTGCTTTTGAGGGATTGTTGATGTCCTCATCCCAGCACTCACATAAAACATGGAGGTATTTTATGTTGCTCATAAGTAAAAGGTATATTTGGGTGTTGGTATTGGAGGTAAAATCAGAGAGACTTGAATACATGAAGCAATGCTGAAACATTATTGCTGTTATTTCAGATATGACAATTTAGTTATCATTCTCCCTCAGGCATTTTTTTAACTTTCATAGCACTTCGCTTATCCATAGCTTTTCATAATTACACCCTACATGCTACATGTGGTCATTAATAGTACATTTTGCATCTTTGTTCTTTGCTCTAAAAATAGAGCATAATGTCAAGGTACCCCCATATTTCCATATTAATACAGAGTTTTCAGGACAAGCTAACCCATTCTTTATAAGAACAAGAAATAACTAAATGTCATATGCAAACTGTGTTTAAGAAATGGAAAGCAAAGTTATTGAGCTATAATAACCCTATCACTTGGGTGTCCTTAGGATTTTTTCTGGGTGACAAATTACCCTTCCTACCTTTCCTCTCTCCTACTCCGATACCTCGTTACCTCATCCCCATTGTCTACCTTTGTTGTCCCAGCATAGGGGTTTCCTGGTAGGAGGAAAATGTTAGTTATCCATTAATAGGAAAAATTACCGTATTGGCCCGAATATAGGCCGCACTTTTTTCCCCCACTTTAAGACTTTAAAGTGGGGGTGCGGCCTATATTCGGGGTCTAGCGCCCGACGCCCGGGACTGCATGACCCGGGCGCCGGGCAGGCAGCGGGGTTAGGATACAGATCCTCCGCAGCGGTGCAGGGGACCTGCATCCTACTGTCTGATACGCTCAGACAGCCTCCCCTCCCGGCACTTTCCACGGGGGGAGTACCGGCGCGGGAGGTTGTCTAAGCGCATCGCACGGACGTTCACCGGCAGCGGCGATGCGCCGTTGCCGGTGAACATCCGCAAAATGCATTTTAACCCCCCCGACTTACCATGGCAGACTCCCGGGTGTCTTGCAGGGCCGGCGGAAGACACCTACGCAAAACGCGTATACAACTTCCGGTGCCGGTACTTCCGCTGAGTGCCGGCACCGGGAGTTGTATACACGATGTGCATAGATGTCCCCCTCCAGCCCCGTAAGACACCCGGGAGTCTACTCTGGTAAGTTGGGGGGGAGGACAGAGTGGCAGCATATCGCGGGGGGGGGCAGAGTGGCAGCATATCTCGGGGGGGGGAGAGGACAGAGTGGCAGCATATCTCGGGGGGGGCAGAGTGGCAGCATATCTCGGGGGGGGAGAGGACAGAGTGGCAGCATATCTCGGGGGGGGGAGGACAGAGTGGCAGCATATCGGGGGGAGAGGACAGAGTGGCAGCATGTTTTTTGGTGCTTTTTTAAAGAAAAAAACTTTTTCTTTAAAAAAGCACCAAACTTTTAGGGTGCGGCCTATATACGGGGGCGGCCTATATCCGAGCCAATACGGTATATGACCATAGCAGTAGTAGCTACAGACCATGATGTACCTGCACAACATGAGAACTTTAGCTTACAATATCTGGGGAGGTAAAGATTAGCCACAACTACCCCGTTCTAGATTATGAGCTCGCAAGAGCAGAGCAGCCTTCTCCTTTTGTACTAGTTTATTATTGTGTGTGATTTTAAATTACTTTACTGACTTTGTTGTAACGGTGCTATGGAATCTGCTGGAAGTATATAAAGAAATGTAATGTAATGGTGTTCAGCTGATGATAGCTGACTGTGTATCATAGGCATTGCGGTTAGTGTGTAGGGGACAACCCCAGTCTAAAATTACAATTCCCATAAAGTTCAGCCAGCAAAATGGCTGCTGAATATTATTGTAGATCCAGTCAACAAAAGTTAGTGTTTGTGCTGAAGAATTATTGTAGCGCTTCAAAGCCCAATTAACAGTTACCAGCTACTAATCCTACTATTGCTGGCTCAACATCATGGAAATTGGAGTCAAGAAAAGTTAATACGTTGTTGTGTAGTGAAGCATTATGAGGTATTACAAAAAGGAGCATAGTTTGAGGGGTGTCAAAAAGGGGCATAAAGGCTTGGAACCAACATACAAAACGTGGTAGTTTTGCAGCAGTTGCGGTAACATTTGGCACCCAAAGTGCTGTTATGACATTTTTCATGATTTTGATCCAGCCAATTGGATGGCTGAGCATCACGAGACATGCATTCCACAGCAGCTGCCGTACCAATCCATAATGATATCTAACATCTGACACACTATCTTTCCCTTGATGCTTCACATACCTGACTGGCTGAGAGTCATGGGAGCTGGAGTATTAATTAACTCTAGCTGCAATACATGTGTGAAATAAAACTACCTTCTGACTGCAGCCTGCAAATTGTGTCTCACCCCCAGAAGCATCTACCAGAGTGAAGGAGACCCCTAGAAGAAGAGAGCAGAGCAAACCACTCTGGTAGCAGAGGGGTGTACAGAATTAAATACAAGCTTTTTTGCCAACTGTTTTTTTCTGCCTCTATGTCTAGTTAACCTACTGCAAACACCCTACTATTTCTCCCCCTCCTACTGCTGCTACAATGGGCCTCTTTGAATTTTCAGGAGGGCAAGTGTTCCCTCTTGCCCCCCCTCTAGATGCCCTATAATAGATTTAATATAGTTAATAGTAAGTGGATTGTGTTCTTCAAACTTTTTCATAAACCTAAATAATAAGTTTATATTAATACAGGGCCAATCCTGACCTATGGTCTAACTAGGCAGCTGCCTAGGGCACTAAATTTGTAGTGGGCACCACGACACTGTGTTCATGTAGGAGGATGAACAATGGAAATATAGTTCACCTAGGGTATTAGAAATCTCTAACCTGGTTTTATTAATATAAACCCTAAATAATCCTATTTATTGATGTTTGCAAATAAAAATAAACACTATATATCCATTAAGAATGAATCTTATGTAAATACCATGGGGAAGATTATTTTAACAACTTGTTCACTGGATTGCCATTATATTATCCCTCCCCACTGGATGAGGCAGAGATCAAATTGGATCATGCACACATTTAAAAAAAATGTATTTTAGCCTATTTATAAAAGTAAAAGCAATAGGTAAAAGCAGTCATTGATACGCGTTTCACCCGTGGGCTTCCTCAAGTCGGTATATCCACGGGCTCAAGGCAAGGTGAGAGCCCATTTTGGCCACCTTTTTCTGTTTGTGCTGCTAAATATCGTTGCTGTACTGCTCTATGAAGGCTTTTATCCATTGCAGATATCCACATTCCAGCTATAGATGGATGTGTGATTCTTATACCACACTAGGCGAAATAGATTGGAGTCAGTCGGATGAACTCCAAGGAATATTCTTTTAACCCTATAAGGGTGAGTCCTTATTTTACGCTCCTCTCACTTATGGTGGGTCGCACCACCATTGCCTTTGTTTCTAGCCTATTAATGTTTAGGAATTTGTATCCTAAATCTACGTATCTGGATATAGTCCTCCCCCCCACTCCCATCCTTAGGTGTAAAAAAACAGGCAGCCGTACAAAGCCTTCTGATCACTTGATCAAGCCATTACCAAATATATTTGAAAAGCAAAAAAAAAATTGTGTACTCGCCCTTGCTGTCTTCCTTGCCTATATCTACCTCGTGAACAGTGTGAAGCAGAGAGATGCAGCATTAGCAACGTGCACGTGACTGGCTCCTCAAGCAATTTAATTTAGTTATGCTTAAACTGTGATGGCAACAGTATGTTATACTGTATATTAAAATATGTAGAACTAATTATTCCAAATATGCGCCATGATTAGGTGCACCAGTACCAGGGTCCATGTTAACTTTGAATATTGTAAGTGTATTCTTGTAAAAGCACAATAGAATCTACTGGCAATAAATAGAATGTTGTGTGATAGCTCACATGGAACCAGTCTGGTTTTAAATTGAATTAGTGTGTGCAGGAATTTCATTAAATGACTTTTAGTTTTATTGTTGCAGGGGAATTAAGAATATAAAGAATCAAATTGTAGGCAGTTTGTAACAAATAAGCACAAATGCAGTAATCATAAGTATGGCAATGAGGATATTCTTTACTTAGTATCATATAAATCACAAGTGAGCATGATTCAGACAGCGAAGTTTACATCAATATGTTAAGTATAATATGGTCCGGCACGGCCACATTGCCACAGTAGTAGGAAAAGGTACATTATTAAAGAACTCATTAGCATGCAAAACAGAGGTTGTAAGTAACTACTCCACATGAGTGTAATATACAATGAGCTTGACAGTTCCGATTATAATGTGCAAACTGTTTAGCCATGGTGCGCAGATTTAAGAATAGAGCTGGGGTGGTCCCCAGGTGCCATAACTTGGGTACATCTAATCTTTTTTCAAGAGCAGTAAGTGATTTAGTTGGTAAGAAAAAATGTATAATACATTTATAATAAATATAAATCGAAGGGAAGAGAGGGTCTGGGAACATGTGAAGAAGTGCAATCTCTGGAGACAAATGGAGATTATTACCCATTACAGAATTTAAGGTTGTAGAAAGGTCAACCCAAACTAGGTTGATTTTGGGGAAGACCCACCAGATATGGAGTAAAGTGCCATTGTGGACAGAGTATTTTTCTGTAATTAAATAGGGTTGGTGCAACAAGTCCTAGTTATTTTTTTCAATACTTTAATACATGGAAAACGCAGTTTGTGCTAGTTGCCTGTAACAAGTTGATAAGAGGATGTACAGTAGCTCACAAAAGTGAGTACACCCCTCACATTTTTGTAAATATTTTATTATATATCTTTTCATGTGACAACACTGAAGAAATGTAAAGTACTGAGTGTATAGCTTGTAACAGTGTAAATTTGCTGTCCCCTTAAAATAACTCAACACACAGCCATTAATGTCTAACACCTTGGCAACAAAAGTGAGTACACCCCTAAGTGGAAATGTCCAAATTGGGCCCAATTAGCCATTTCCCCTCCCCAGTGTCATGTGACTCATTAGTGTTACAAGGTCTCAGGTATGAATGGGGAGCAGGTGTGTGGTGTGATCGCTCTCACACTCTCTCATACTGATCACTGGAAGTTCAAAATGGCACCTCATGGCAAGGAACTCTCTGAGGATCCGAAAAAAAGAATTGTTGCTCTACAAAAAGATGGCGTAGACTATAAGAAGATTGCCAAGACCCTGAAACTGCAGCACGATGGGCAAGACCATACAACGGTTTCACAGGACAGGTTCCACTCAAAACAGGGCTCACCATGGTTGACCAAAGAAGTTGAGTGCATGTGCTCAGTGTCATATCCAGAGGTTGTCTTTGGGAAATAGATGTATGAGTGCTGCCAGCTTTGCTGCAGAGGTTGAAGGGGTGGGGGGGGGTCAGCCTGTCAGTGCTCAGACCATACGCCGCACGCTGCATCAAATTGGTCTGCATGGCTGCCGTCCCAGAAGGAAGCCTCTTCTAAAGATGATGCACAAGAAAGCCCGCAAAAAGTTTGCTGAAGACAAACAGACTAAGGACATGAATTACTGGAACCATGTCCTGTGGTCCAATGAGACCAAGATAAACTTATTTGGTTCAGATGGTGTCAAGCGTCTGTGATGGCAACCAGGTGAGGAGTACAAAGACAAGTGTGTCTTGCTTACAGTCAAGCATGTTGGTTGGAATGTCAAGGTCTGGGCCTGCATGAGTGCTGCCGGCATTGGGAAGCTACAGTTCATTGAGGGAGCCATGAATGCCAACATGTACTGAAGCAGAGAATGATCCCCTCCCTTCGGAGGCTGGGCCGCAGGGCAGTATTCCAACATGATAACGACCCCAAACACACCTCCAAGACAACCACTGCCTTGCTAAAGAAGCTGAGGGTAAAGGTGATGGACTGGCCAAGCATGATTCCAGACCTAAACCCTATTGAGCATCTGTGGGGTATCCTCAAATGGAAGGTGGGGTAGCGCAAGGTCTAACATCCACCAGCACCGTGATGTAGTCATAGAGGAGTGGAAGAGGACTCCAGTGGCAACCTGTGAAGCTCCGGTGAACTCCATGCCCAAGAGGGTTAAGGCAGTGCTGGAAAATAATGGTGACCACACAAAATATTGAAACTTTGGGCCCAATTTGGACATTTCCACTTAGGGGTGTACTCACTTTTGTTGCCAAGGTGTTAGACATTAATGGCTGTGTGTTGAGTTACTTTAAGGGGACAGCAAGTTTACACTGTTATACAGGCTGTACACTCACTACTTTACATTGTAGCAGAGTGTCATTTCTTCAGTTTTGTCACAAGAAAAGATATAATAAAATATTTACAAAACTGTGAGGCGTGTACTTACTTTTGTGAGATGTATTCTTAGAATGTATTTTGTCCTCTAGGTGGCAGCACAAATCTGCCGTGCTATTTAGAATTAGCAGAGTGATCCACTTACAATTAGTACTTTCTTTATTGTGTGTAGCTTTACCTTTTTTTGTTACTCTGCAACATGAAGCAATATTTTTAACAATGGATGAATAAATTATTAATATGGCATCCAATGTGATGGATAACAGTATTTAAGTGTGTCATTTAAAGACGTGGGAAGAACTTTGGAACTGGACAAGCGATTATTGGGAAGATGTACTAGATTTATGGTTTAGATTTGTGATGTAAACCTGGTACAAAACATTTTCATGTGTAATTCTTATCTTGCATGAAGATATGTTAATGGATTTGTTGCTGTGAACTTTCATAGTACAATGCTGAGTGTTCAGCAATCAACTCAAAGCTTAGGGTTAAATAAACGGAAAGTGTCTGACAGAGCCATAACAGAGATTATACCCCAGGCTGTTGCCACATCCTCTTCAGGAAGCAAAGGGAAGCACAAAGAGGCACTGGGGCATTGTCACCTGGTGCTGATGAGCATCCCTCACTTTGTGGTGCTTTCAGAGGCGTATCTACTGAAAAAAGCGCCTATGGCAAGCACTGAAATTGCACCCATGTCCAAATATCTAAAACCCATTTATTAGCCCCTGCTGCCCATATATATATATAAATATTAGACCCTGCTGCCGAAAGCAGGTATAGATCAACACATTAACACACAAACCCAGCTTTGCATGTATAGATCAATTGAAATTCACTTGTGATCTCAGCACTGAAGGTATATATCAAATAAACAGAATCAGACATACAAATCCTGTATTTGCAGGTATACAATAATAATATATGACATGTAGCATTGCGGGTATAGATCAAATAAATACATGGAAACAGCATTGCAGGTATTAATCAACTGAATAAGACATATTAACCCTGTATTTGCAGGTATACATAAATAATGTATGGAAGCATAGCATAGCAAATATGGATCTACAGAATAACACAAAAACCCAGCTTTGCAGATATAGTTCAATTGGAATTCACATAAAAACACAACATTAAGGGTATATTTAAAACCCCCTAAATTACAGGCATAGATCACAGGTTGCACACCCCAAAGCCAGCCCTGGCGTCCACACTGCCCACATAGAACCTGGCCAGCACCCAGATTACACACATAAGATTTGCCATCTCTGTCCCCAAATAACCCAGCACAAGTCAACTTTGTCCCCAAACAGTCCGGCCTGTGCCATCTTTGTCCCATATGCACCCTGCCTGTGTCATCTTGGTCCCCAAGGCTCAAAACTCCTGCTAATGCCATCTTTGCCCTTTCACAATTATACATCTATGACACACACAAACACTTTTACAGTCAATCACTAATTCACACTTTCATTCAGACAATTCATCCACACATTAACTCATGCTCTCCCTCATTCAGACAACTCATGCTCTCCCTCATTCAGACAACTCATCCACATATTAACTCATGCTCTCCCTCATTCAGACAACTCATCCACATATTATCACTTTCTATCCTCCCTCCCCCCTTTCTCACTATCTACCCCCTCTCATTCCCTTATAACTTTCTACCCCCTCTCCCTCCCTTATCACTTTCTACCCCCTCTCCCTCCCCCTACTCCTTATCTACTACTATGACATCATATTCCGGTGCTCAGCATGAAATTCCGGCACCGGAACAGATGTAGAGGCCTCGTGGAGGAGAATGAGGGGCGCCGAGCGGTTGCTAGGTTGCTAGTTGAGAGATATTCCTAGTGATATCTTTCCTTTGCCAGTGACATCCCCTAAGAGATTTTCTGCGTCACCAGTGACCATTAGTCTTATATCTCACCCTTAATCTGTATATACATAATTTACCTCAACATTATCTTGCTATTCCCACATTAGTTTCTTCCCACCATGTCAGCAACCAGCTCTGTTGCCTTACAAACATCACAGCGAATGTATCAACATCTGAAATATGCCTTATTAGTATTCCAGTTGTCGTCATGTCCCTGATTTTCCTAGCCATTAAACGAGATCATATTACTCTTGATTTTGTGATTTTGTTTTTACTATTCTTGCAAAACTCTTATTTGTTAGGTATGCTGACATTAATCAGTCCCCGGTCTCATCTTAGATTCAGGATAGCCATATGACTGCCCCATGCACATTTAAATTAGCCTCCACCACTTTTGCTGGGAGGTTGTTTTACAATTAGGTAACATTGTTCTCAATGGAAATATAGCTGCCTCCAGGCTTATACACCCTATGCTGACACACACTAATGCATACTCCACAAATTCTCACACCTCACATTCTAACACACACACATACTAACACCATATACTAACACACATTCATGCTGTTACACATACACTCACTGGCAACTTTATTGGGTACACCTGTTCAATTGCTTGTCAACACCAATAGCTAATCAGCCAATCACATGGCATATTAATGGGAAAGAAAGGAGATTTAAGTGACTTTGAAAGTGGCATGGTTGCTGATGCCAACGGGCTGGTCTGAGTATTTCAGAACCTGCTGATCTATCGGGATTTTCACGCACAACCGTCTCTAGGGTTTATAGAGAATGGTCCAAAAAAGAGAAAATATCCAGTGAGCGGCAGTTGTGTGGACAAAAATGCTTTGTTGATGTCAAAGGTCAGATGAGAATGGGCTGACTGGTTCGAGATGACAGAAAGGCAACAGTAACTCAAATAATCACTCGTTACAACCAAGGTATGCAGAGTGCCATCTCTGAGCGCTCAGCACGTCGGACCTTGAAGCAGATGGACTACAGCAGCAGATGACCACACCGGGTGCCACTCCTGTTAGCTAAGAACAGGAAAATGAGGCTACAATTCGCACAGGCTCACCAAAATTGGACAATGAAAGACTGGAAGAACTGGAAGATGAGTCTTGATTCCAACTGCTACACTTAGATGGCAGGGTCAGACTTTGGCGTAAACAACATGAAAGCATGGATCCGTTCTGCCTTGTAGCAACGGTTTAGGCTGGTGATGGTGGTGTAATGATGTGGGGTACATTTTCTTGGCACATTTTGGGCCTCTTAATGCCAATTGAGCATCGTTTAAATGCCACAGCCTATCTGAGTATTGTTGCTGACCATGTCCATCCCTTTATGACTACAATGTACCCATCTTCAGACGGCTACTTCCAGCACCTTGTAGAAAGTATGCCACGAAGAATGAAGGCAGTTCTGAAGGCAAAAGGAGGTCCAACCCAGTACTAGGAAGGTGTACTTAATAAAGTGGCCAGTGAGTGTATGTTAACACCAAGTACTAATACACATACTGCATATAGTAACATACATTCACACGAACACCATATGCAGGGCCGGCCTTAGGGGTGTGCGACCTGTGCGACCGCACAGGGCGCCATGGTTGCAGGGGCGCCTGACCGGGACTTAGATTTAAGCATCGTTTTTTTTTTTTAAACTTTATTTAACATCATAGATGTTAAATAAAGTTTAAAAAAAAAAAACGATGCTTTAATCTAAGTCCCGGTCAGGGGCGCCGAGCGGTTGCTCGTGAAGTTCTCGGCAACCGCTCGGCGCCCCTTACTCTCCGTGACTCCGTCGCGGTGCCAGCATCTCATGTTGAGCGCCGGACTATACCGGCGCTCAACATGAAATGCCGGCAGAGCGAGAAGACGGATGCCTCCCGCTCTTACCGCAGGACTCCGGCAACAAGGTAAGTGGGGGGGGGGGTAGTTTGAAGGGGCAGAGGGGGGGGTAGTTTGAAGGGGCAGAGGGGGGGGGTAGTTTGAAGGGGCAGAGGGGAGGGGTAGTTTGAAGGGGTAGAGGGGAGGGGTAGTTTGAGGGGGGGTAGTTTAAAGGGGCAGAGAGGGCTGGTAGTTTGAAGGGGCAGAGAGGGGGGGTAGTGAGGGGGGGCGCCAGAGGAGTAGTCCGCACAGGGCGCCACAACGCCTAAGGCCGGCTCTGACCATATGCTCACATACACAAAAACTCTCTAACACCATACACTTACACATACAATATCTCACGAAAGTGAGTACACCACTCACATTTTTGTAACTATTTTATTATATCTTTTCATGTGACAAAACTGAAGAAATTACACTCTGCTACAATGTAAAGTAGTGATGTACAGCCTGTATAACAGTGTAAATTTAATGTCTAAACCTTGGCAACAAAAGTGAGTACACCCCTAAGTGGAAATGTCTAAATTGGGCCCAAAGTGTCAATATTTTGTGTGGCCACCATTATGTTCTAGCACTGCCTTAACCCTCTTGGGCATGGAGTTCACCAGAGCTTCACAGGTTGCCACTGGAGTCCTCTTCCACTCCTCCATGATCACATCACGGAGCCGGCGTATGTTAGAGACCTTGCTCTCCCCCACCTTCTGTTTGGGGATGCCCCACAGATGCTCAATAGGGTTTAGGTCTGGAGACACACTTGGCCAGTCCATCACCTTTACCATTAGCTTCTTTAGCAAGGCAGTGGTTATCTTGGAGGTGTGTTTATGGGCCCCCTTGTCACATTAGATATTTTTTTTTGTTTCCATTAATTTCAGCCACACAAATAAAAAATGTTCATATACCAAACTCCCTAGACCCCAGGTCTACTACAAAAGATGCTAGGCATAAAGACTAGACATGTGCAAATGAGCCAAAAACGATTTGAACAAATTTTTCAGTTCGTTTTCGGGCAACAACTTTTGTTCCGTGTCCATTTGGTTCAGTAGAAAATTTGTGGGCATTTTTAATTCAAGAACAAAATTTGTTGCATGGTGCCCATATTAAGTCTCAGACTCTCATTCTCATTTGCTCTGTCGCACTCTCACGCTCCTCCAATTGGTGGAGTGGGCATCACGGCAAGCCCCACCATATTGCCTTAAGTTCAAGTTAGGGCAAAATGACGGCAATCTCAGTGACATCCACTCCTGTGATTGGAAGGTCGGGGAGAAAACGTCACCCTAAGCGTTACCATTTGGGTGGAAGTTCCCGCTGGGTTTTGTCTGCAGAGATGCAGATGAAGATAGCAGATTGAAGATAGAAGAGAAAAAGAAGGGAGAAGATAAAAGATAGAAGAAGAAGAAGATGCTGAAGGTGAGCAGAACGGGAAGTGCAGTGCAAAGAAGGTAGGGAAACATTTAGATAGCATGGGTGAGAGTGAGTATGTGAGTGAATGTGGGCCACGTATTTTGTATGAAAATTCAGAGGTTTTGCTTTATTTTCATCCGACTTATGGGGATCTGGCCTCGTTTTCTCAATCACAGAATTTACCAAAATTCTGTAAATTTGCAATTTGTATGAATCCAAATGGACAAGTCTCATAAAGGTATTTGGCAATAGCTCATAAATGGGTGGGAAATAAGGAGAAAGTTTTGACTCTAAAAGTACTAAAAAGCCCGAGACTTAATTAACATGGCTAGCGGGAATACACTTAAACAAAACATTAACTGCACTCTGTAGTATGTTAAGCAAAAAACCTGAGCAGATCTGTCATTTTATTATTTGCTTGGTAGGTTTGATCTTAAAAAATGGAAAAAAAATGTTTAAGTAGTATTCTCAGTTTCTATGGAAACAGCTTATCAGTATCTGCTTATGTGTTACATGACAAGCACATCCAGCAAAATTATTCATGATTAATAAACAATTATTTTTGAAAAATGTTGAACAGTTTGAAGAATTATGTTTTTAATACTGCATTTAGTTATAAAGGTGTTAAATACAGCTGAGCACATGTAACTACACCTAAGAAATTAGTGTATGAAGAGCTACGAATATATACTCTATAATTGAAACATATAGCATATTTGACTCGTGAATAAAAAATATTGAAAAAGCATTCTAACAATGATTTGGGACCTAAACTTGAATCTGCATTGAAAGGCAACATTCTTTTTTTGCAGTAACACACAGTAATCCAAAATCATAAATGGAAACCTTACTGAGACACAATGTCATTCGTTTTGAAGGTACAAGTAAGCAAACATTCTTATGGTGGATGCAACCCTACTTACAATTCCTACCTAATTCCAACATCAAAAAATTAGAACCCATGTGACTTAACAATATATTTTTTTGGCTTAAAGTTTTGGAAAAAATGTTCCTTCACAGGAAAGAACATTTAGTAACATTAATTTAATATTGATAGTATATTTTAAAGGTTCCATGATGGCAAATTTTAAAATGTCATGTTTTATCTAGCACAAACAAGTAGGGGAATCCTTTTGCACATCTAATTCAATCCAATAGAATTAAATGGTAAATATGAAGTATGGCAGGAAACAAGACAACATTGCATTAGTGAGATGGATAGACTGAAGAAGAAGCAGACATGCAGAAGAAACAAATATAGACAGACTGAAAGACAGATGGATTTGTATATATATCTTATGACAGAATCAACTGCATCTCTCAATAAACCTCCATGTTGAACATTACATAGCTTCAATAAATGTCCACTTAATCTCAATGAATTACTCTGTATCATCTTTACTGCAATAGTTTCATTGAAAATCAACACCTAGAAATAACATGTGACAGCATCCACCAATGAAACAATCAGTGCTGGTGTTGTGTGTTATCATGGTCCTAGTTAGTGAAAAAAAAAAACATAAAATAGCAAGCCCTTGCTAAACAGTGTGTCAAGGTTAATCGCAAGAGATGTATTACAGAGAAAAACACTTCAGTATCTTGTATTTTTGTGATCCATCCTTGTCAGATTCCAGGCAATAGCATCCATCAGTCACTCTGCTAATTATCCAGACATTACCCTAGATCACTAGGTATGATACAAAATGATTATATGTAGCATATCTATGAAAGATAGATTTCTAATAAGCAGGGATGGATTGGTACTTCAGACAATGGCCTGAAAACTAACATAATAAAACTTGAAGAGTGGTGATGCTTTGCTCCATGTTTATATTCCAATTTATATTTAGTGAGAAATACAGTGACCTGGCTTATGAGCTCAATTCACAATGTGTTTAATGTACCAGTACCAGAGTCAGATGGAAACCCTTTTGCAGAGAAACCTTACAATGTCCCCTGGCAGAAGGTCAACGACATCAGAGCCAACTACAGAAATACAAGTAGACACCGATAAGGTAAACAAGAGATTGGGAGGTTTAGGTCAGAGGCAGGGTCAGAGTCGATGCCAGAAGCAGGAACCCCAACATAGCAGTATGCCAGTTCAAAGTACAAGATGAAAACACATGCCCCCTCATAGCAGGGTCAGAGATGTAGACAAGGTCAGGAGCAAGAGTCACTAATGTCCAAGCAGAAGTAACAGAAGGCAACAAAAGTAGCTGGGTCTGAGATGTTGATAAGGTCAAATGAGAAATCAGGCAGCATGGGACGAGTAAGTACAGGGATAGGGGGAGGTAGAAAGCTAGGTTGCCAGGGTAGCGAGACAATCAGCTGTGTACCCTGGACAAGTTTTTAGGCATATAAACACTCTATCAAGCCAATTAAGCTTGCATCGGGTCCAATTAGTGAAGAACCCTTAAAAAGGCTCTACAAATCCCTCACCGAGTTACCAAAGCTTTCTGAAGGCCTCACCACCTCGAGAGTGGATGAAGACCCCTGCTATGCGATAGATGGTTGGATTTGCTGGGGATCCACTGAGGAGAAGGGTTTTACCAGAATGCCTTATTCATCTCCTTGCATTATTAAGATAGACATTCGAACATGATATTGGTGTAAAGGCTGCCCAAAGTCATCAATACTCTATACATTTATACACTGGCGTATGATGTATATATAGAACTACAAGTAACAGCACAAAAAAACACAACCTTCATTCCAAAAGCATTCAAATCAGTATATGTCCTACGTCCCTTGCCAGCCAGAATCCTTTTGTAATGTACAGGAGGGATGTTTTTGGGTTTGGCCTACTGTCATAGTAGTATATCACCCTTTGTAGGAATATGACAGATTCTAGGCTTGAGCAAAATAATTTTTTGGAGGCCACTGGTGAAAAAAAAGCATTGAACATTATTTATTAAACTATAAAGTATACATTTTTAAGCTTGCCTCTCTACTTGATGCTTTTTCTCCTATCTCTGATGTCCCAGACCTGGATCTTCAGGATCTTATTCTCCAACCTAGCACAAATAAATGACTGCACATAATAATTCTTCTGTTTCCAATGACACAACAGAAATTGCTAAATAAACAAATTTAAATAAAGCAACAGTATATTGTGTAATACTGAAAATACTGATATGGTTTGTCGATATGCCAGCTCCATACATTGGTATTGCTTTTTTGTCCACACACCAAGGCCCAGGCCTTTAACTTCTATTATTCTAATTGCTAGTTTTGACCTTTATCAGCTCCTGTTGACAATTTGTAGTCTTGAAATACACCATTCTAATCTAATAATTTATGTTTTAGGAGCCATGGCTAACTGGCACCTGGGATATGTTCAGCCCTGTCCATATACACTCTAAGAAAACCAAGCATGACAGCGGAGATATATTTCAAGTTTACAACCTGTGATTGCTGCACACACACTGATCCTGACCTATCCAAGCGTTTTGCTCATCTGCATAGCAACAGCCTCTAGCCAATCCCCTATAACCTCACTTCTTGACAACCTGAACATTTCCCTAAGGCTACAGTGCTCTCTTGGAGCTTAATGAATCTATGGAGTAGTTCAGAAAATACAAAGAGGATTTATTTTATTTTACTACTGCCCTTATATTTATTGTTGGATATTGTATATAAACAGTATTTGTTACATAATAAATGGCTAAAATACTAAAGGCAGTGAGCAAAATGTACTACAATACACTTCTCCATGTGGGGTAGGGGCAGAGAATTTTTGTTATATTTTTTAATGTATTGTGGGAACGCTATTCACCTTCCTGCGTGTAGGGAAGAAGTTGTATGAAAAATCCACTACGTGTTGATGTCTCCGCTTGACATCTGACATATAAATTCTGCTTTTGAATTTCTAGGATCTCTTAGTTTAGTCCCTGAATTGGATGTGGTAGAGCATTAATTAAACTTAATTTGTTTAATCTAAATACGAACACTAATAATTTGTGGTGGGAGCACCAGTATATTGAATTGTACATGATTTTGTGGAACTGAAATTTTACTAAACAGTCTAGGCCTTGCTCTTCCTGGATCAGCACTTACCATGCATGCTAGGAGACTAAATAAACTGTAAAGAAAACATTGGTGTTATGTTGAGCATTATATATTCAAGGAGTGAAGGGAGAAACCAAGGCAACTAAGGAAAATCTGAATAATGTCTTAACTACTGGCTGAACCTACAGAGATCAAATTAATAGAACACCAGCAACAGAATAGAAAGGATAAGGTCTTCAAAAAAGTATGATGAATTCTAAGCGCTTTTATGTGACAGAAATACACACACATTAAGTCGCTGGCCTCATGAGATCTGAATATTGAAACACAGTTTACAATTTAAAGGAAACTCTTTAAATATACATGGTACGCCCTTGCAAATGCATGGGGGAACTATGCAGAATCGTCCACTATACATTTGCCCAATTGACCCCTCCAGCTATGTTCTGTGCTGGAGATATGTTCAGCTGAACACATCTCCTTGCACATGATATCCTTAACACAAGTCAGCTCCAGCGCTGGCTCCACTGAGAGCACATGTTAGGAAAGAACTCCCATTAATTTCAATGCCACTGCGATGAGAAACCAATCTTTGAAAGGCGATGGGAAGCTGCACCTTCTCCATAAGGTAAGTAACCTTTTTGTAACCTCTGGTTTTGTATTTTGTATATTATGTTGTAGAAAACACTTTAAGCTAAAGAAAAAACGTTTTCTTAGAGCCAGAACCACATGATTTCAAATTATCTCTAATATAAAGCAACATCATGGCGCTATATTTTGCTCTCAACTATAAACAGTGGTTTAGAGGCAAATTTGAGTATTGTCCCTATGTCTGAAATAGCAGAAATTTCCATTGCGCAAGACTATTCCATTGGCTGCTATGGTGACAAGACCACTTTTCAAGCATTGCTCCAGAATCCTTTTTTATACAGAAAAAAACATTGTTGCTTGAAGCATTGTATTGAAACATTGTAACAGTGTTAGTGAAGAGTACCATATGTGGCAACAAAATATCATTCCATGTATTGTCAGTACCATATGTGGGAATATAATATCATTCCATAATGTTATGGACATCAGTCTGTGCCAGTTTACAGTCTATTACTCTCAGGTCATCTGGTCATGGTAAGGGGTAACATATATTGACTGTTTACCAGTGGCTGCATTAATGTTGCCTGACCTCCTTGCTTTGTAGCTGCTGCACAATTAGCTCCTCTTGTACCAAGGTTGGTTAGGCACACAGGCATTGGACAACATCCCATGCACATTACAAAGAGCCTGTATGTATAGCTAATGCATTGCTGTATTTGGGAGTATGTAGGGTGGATTACTGGCTGCTAGTCTAGATTTACTAGAAGCCTGGAAGGGCTGATAAGTCAAACATTTCACTCTGTGCTCATCTAAAGAGAGAATGATCTATGCAGAGACCTAATGTACACATTACCCCTTACCTTATCAGGTAACTAATTTGCTAAAGCAACACATTGAAACACCTTATTCTGCTTGTAGTTTAAAGATCTGAATGAAGGGAACCAAAGCTTGCCATACGTTTAAAGGTGGCAGCAGGGTCCTCTGGTGGATGCCTGACTTAGTTTCTGATCCATTTGCAGTTGCATCTGGTTGTATTCTTGAGGTTTAATTATTGTCCATCCACACCTGTAAAGTGTCTGGATATTACTGGTGCGCAAGGATTATCCAAGAGCATCAGTGTAACAGCTGCAGAGAACACTGAGAAGGAGGACCGTACTTGTGAAAGCCGTGGAAGCTGCAGCATGTTCCTCATAAGTTAAGCTTAGCTTTCTTATGAAGCAGATGCCCCATGGTGTTCTCAGAAATGTGTATGTTTCAGTTACTTTGACGCACATGGCGTTTTAAGGACACAATTAAACCAGATGAACCCCGACATACCTCCCCACGTCCTGTAAATGCTCTACCTTACTCATGTGCAAGCAACAAATGCCAAGTGGTGTCAATGCATTACTTGAGATGAAATAAAATGCAAGGTAATCCTGACATTGACTTTATGCCAGTGTGTCCTTTCCGTTTGTGCATTACGCATAGTGAACTCCAGGAGAGCCCTAGAACTTCCCCACAAGGGCTCCACCAGAGGGCAGCTTGGGTAGATGTGTTTAGGTCTTCTCACAGTGCCTGGATCTCTCATGATCTGAGGTAAGACTTTATAAAAACAGTACAGAGCCCTAATGGTAAGAATTATTAAAGAAACATGACTACTGACCCTATCAGTGTTACCAGGACTTCATTGCAGCCTCCTGCAGATCAGGACCTCCCAACTGGTCTCCCCTCATTCTATATTATGATAAGCATCATTCCAGATGACTGAAATATTGTTAGAATAAGTGAGACCAGCAGAAACTTGCCAGTGACCACATAGAAAAGGCATAAGCACTAGAGATCCCCTGCCTTATCTTTATTGGGAAGCTCTTTTGAATACCTCACTATTAGAGTTGTTTTTCCTTTAATAAACTTCTCCTGACCCTGGCATTAAAGGTTCTAGTGGGAAGCAGGCTGTGGTTTAGTCGTAGTTAATGTATAATTTGGAACATATGGTATTTTAAAATAGAATCTATTCTTTCTGGAGTGTTCATGTGTGTGAGGGCTTTGCTAATGATGGCCAATTAGTCATTTAACAGGCTATGTGAGCTAGCTTGTATGGATTTCCATTTGCTAATATTTGCTCTTCAAATATTTTTTTAGAAATGTTTACAACATATTTTATCTGCAGACCAGACGGTGGGACATCTGGGGAAGGCTCAGTGCCTATATTTTCATAAAGACAGACTAGACTGGGCTTCTAGGCACCCTAAACCATCTATTTGTACAATGCAGGAAAAAAATGTAATAAAACTGGATATAGACTGGATTTATGATTTAATCAAAAGCACTTTACCATATGGCAGGTGTGTTTGCAACATGCTGTTTGTTTTGAAGAAAGAGAGATTGAAAAAACCCATAGAGGACCTCGTGCAAAACCTGTGGCAACATCATGCCATACAAGATAGATGGAGATGTTGGTGTCACGTGATCAACTAATGTTTGCAGCTTTCCCATGAAGAAACTAGCCATACCCAAGCAGCCATGGCATGGGGGATGCTGTGACACTGGGCAACCAGGCCTTGGCTGATGGATGACTGCTGCACGAAGGATTGGTAAAGGTGATGCACCAAGATGACTAGTGCTCCACGTGCTGTCCACAAGGAGCTGGTGCTGAAATTCTCCATGCTGCATGCTGTAAATCCATACAGCCTACAAAGTGCATTTAATAATCTTTCCTTAAATCTAAGTCACATTCTAAATGTATATCTGAAAGCTGGAACACAAGCCATTAGATCTTTAACCTATATATAATTATTTTTATATTGGACATTAGCTCATATCCTTCCTAGAAGCAGAAGCACTTTAGACAATCACATGCAAAGATAGCTTTTAACATCTCCTCTTAGATTTCAAGTTTATGTACAGGGGTGACATCAATATGTGATTATCATCCTGAAGTATCCTTACAAAGTTCTTCTTGAACTTCTTGAAGTTCACATTACTTTCCCCTCCCCCAAATAAATCTAGAAAAAAATATTTAGAATGAAACTATTCTTAATACAACCAAATTAAGCATGTCTTAGTATGTGTGGTCACACTGTAGGTGTGATTTTCGCAAAGCTTTGTGTAAATGTTTTTGGCATGGTGATTGTAATGTAGGGACTAGCTTGCTGTATTTGCAGTATATTTCTCCACCAGGTGATGAGGAGGAGGCCCCTCCCTTGGTGTGGCCCTGTCCTGTGATGTCAGCTACATCTCCTATAAGGTACCTTTCCCTGTGATCACCTCCCAGCAAAGCTGCCTAACCTTACCAGCAATCACAGACACTCACCTACTGAACAGTGACCTCAGAGGAGAGCAGATCACCACAGTTCATGGAGAGCTGTACAATGGAAGGTAAATAGAAACTTTTTTATAACAAAATGGAAAATAAAAAGTATCTTCAATCACTGCCTTAATAGCCACAAATAATGAGAGACAAAAAGGTTTGTGAACTTCTGAATATTTTCACCTAAGAAGTAGTATATTTAGCTTGATTAAGATAATTTCAATATTTCTTTAGTTTTTTTTGTACATTTTTGCCCAGTATATGTTCCATGTGTGTAAAGTCTTACAGAGTTCATACAAATTTTATTATATTATTATAGAGCTTTGATTTAGTCCAAGTTAAGTGGCTAAAAGTACCACTGAAAAGGGAAAACACTGTGTTTCTGTAAAAAACAAAAAGGAAAAATAAATCCTTTTTTTGCAGTGAAGTCTTGGAACAGAAAATGGGGGAGGGGGTGTAGTGAAAACTTTTGATCATTCTATTCTGGTGCAACTTTATAAAACGAGCAATCCATGTATATTAATATGTTACATTAAGATTACACATGTATTTCTCCAGATTTTAATTATTACTGTTACCATTCCACTTGCTGAGTGATGTTCTATGTTTTTACCTTAATCAAGCTAATGTTGCTTGCTCTCCCCAAACACAACACCAAAAATGTCTTTTTTTCTATTTCTTCCTTCACAACCTTGATGCAATTTTGTGTCAGAAATAAGACATTCTACCCCTGTGGATGCTAGTGATAGGAGTTGTGGTAAAGGCAAAGGTTCCTTCATACTGGTCCAGGAAATTTACATTATTATTATTATTGTTATAGAAAGAAAAATGTGGGGAGAAATAATTATATCCATCAGAAAACCAGCACATAAACCTTACTAAAAGCTGTAAAGTATTTTCTTTTAAAAGTGTCCCTGAGTTTACATTCTTCTGTATGCCAAGTGATAGCCTAAAACACCTCCAGTTATAAGGCTGTGTAAAACTGTCAACACTATGATGCAAGAGTGACTTATAGAAAGCATATGCCTTGGGTATTTTACTGCGGTTGCTTACAGATTCTACCATCAATCATAGCTTAGATTATGCTGAATGTGATGGGAGTTGGATATTAACAATGAGGTTCCAATAACTGTTTGACATGTTGCTGAGCATATACAATACTATAAATAACTAAATATCTTTTAAAAATGTTTTAGAAAATTGTAGACAATAACTAACATTTTAACCAATTAACCAAGTAATCTGAAATGTATTAGCATGATATAGATTTGGCCAAATCACATATTTAGAAGCAGTGGCAAACAAGAGCCAAACCAAGGCTTGACTTGCCTCTAAAAGCCAGGGTGCCATCCACAGCTGTATTTTCTACCCCAAACCTGGCAAGATGTACGAACAGCTATATAGTTTGATGTGATAACCCAGAATTACCACCAATGTCTTTGTCCTACTGGGCTCTGACTTGCCATTCATATGAAACAATGAGTAGTATTATGTTTCACAACAGGCTTTAGCCAGGCTAGACCTGTCACTATCTTGGATGGAGCTATCCTGGTGTTTGTGTTTCATGAAGACTTCTATATCTTGCATTTGTTGGTATATTTCACTGTAGGTGTCTCATTGATTAACAACAACAGTTCTGCTTAAAAGGGGCTAATATGCTTATATTTCATTATTAATAATTACTATATTATTTTAAGCATTCATTTTTGTCTAAAGGTTGATGCTAATATAAATTAGCAGATAAACTTCATTATATGCTTCTAGTTCTGGTATCATGGTGAGCAGCAAGTATAATTGCTTAAATATGTAATGTTAAGAGAGCGTTTCTTCACTGAGAAGGTAGTGGATAAGTGGAATGACTTTCCGTCAGAAATTGTAGAAATTAATAAAGCAAGTGAAGTTAAGCATGCGATATGCATGTAGCTTTCCAAGCTGTACACATTACCCAGTAATGGCTGTACCTGTACAAAGGCAAGTCCAGGT
This sequence comes from Spea bombifrons, assembly GCF_027358695.1. NCBI lineage: Eukaryota > Metazoa > Chordata > Amphibia > Anura > Pelobatidae > Spea > Spea bombifrons. The sequence goes on from NC_071090.1 coordinate 71,362,557, forward strand.
AAAATGTCATTTCTTACACTGCATAGATATAGACTGGATGGAAGAGGGGCAAAGAAAGGAAGCCACCAGAAAAGCACCAAATAACAATTATCAATTATTAAAATGGAGAATCATAGACATGGCTTGATTTCTCACAGCTAGAGAAACACTGAGATAACTTTAGAAATTCTCTGTACAACAAGGTCATGTCAGGTTCTTTCCTTTTTAGTAATGCACTTTTTTTTTTTACATTATTAACATTATGCTTTTTGATTGATATTAGATTTATTTGTGAAATTGAAAATCTTATTAAACAACAAAAGTAAAAAATACACATGACGCACTGATTCCATGTGAAGTTTTATGCAATATATAATTACGTACAATGCATCTGAGGAGGAGGCGAGCAGAACTGAGATACATTATCTTATATTACTTTGCACTTGAAATCAGGGATTAGCAGACATTGAAGCGTGCTATTCCCTCATTAATAAACCTCAATAGAAACTGAGCAAGCAGGCTGTAACCTATATGTATTTGGTAGCAATAAAAATCAGGCAATTATTCTATTTTGCATGAGTACATGGCTCTGCTGATGTTTTTTTATACCTGCGGGTATCTCTAAGATGGGACAGTGCAAAAACATATGTGCCCCATTCCAGTTTTGTTCCAATGCAATATTTCTTTGTGAATAAGCTTTAACTAACAACTAACTATTTTATATTGTATCCTCTACTATAGAGCTGAATTTTTCAGCTGCCAAGAGCCAACGCCAAGTAGCCCGTTGGACAACATTAGACCAGGGCAGATTTTGTAGAGCCTTCCATGACCCTGTTCTAGTTAATTCCATTGGACTGTAAATAGCTGGGCATTACAACTTACAGCACTGTTTTTATAATTACAACACAACTTGCATCAATATTACAAACAGTTTATTGGTCTACAAAAAACCCCACCCTTTCTTTATTTTAGATTTTAGATAGGGTGTAGTGAAGATTATTAATGTACTTATTTATAAAATTATTGTGTTAGTGAGATTCTCTGAAGTATTCGATCTCTGTGAATTAATGAGCTGTAACCTGATCCCAGAGTCTGTGTCTGAGTGCTGTGCAGATGACTCACTCTAGGATCAGGTTACAACTGCATGATTCACAGACTGAACTGTTACAAATGAATCGTTCAGTCTAATGAACCGATTCATCCGGATCACTGAAAAGAATTGTATCAAAAGGATGATTTGTTCATGATCCGGACATCACTAATATGAATTTTTCACTGGTTAAATAGAAACGTGACATGTGTCATGCGAAGCGATGCTGGCGTTTCATACAGAGTTTATGCTCTGGAATGTGATGATGATCTGGATGTAAAATTCGGAATCATTTTGGAACATTCAGTGATAAACAATAACGTGACTGATACATACCCCTAATACGTCAAGTTCCCTAGTGGGCATCTTTGTTGTGCGTTGTGTTTCCAGGAGGGTCTGTCATGTCCGTCTAGTAATGTCTTGAAGCCGAGTTCAACACATTAATGAAAATGCATGGAAAGGAAATTGATTTTTTGAAGTTGTTGAGATCAAGATAAATTATCTAGAAGTAGCAATTAAGCTTGGAACCACATTAGCTGGAATCCAGTAATGTTTGAAATATCTTCTTTAAATTTTCTCTATTTATCTAACAACAGTATTTGCTAGTCATCCTTGAAGATCCTATCACAAATTAGAACACACCTGATATCATCACAGGACACCTTTTAATCTTTCTGATGAAGTCAATGTAAGCTTTACATTTATTGTGAGTGTTTGGACAGCCTTCAAGAAATAGTTATATTGAACAATTGAAAACATATCTTTTCATATATTCGTGTTTTTGGTTTGAGATCTGGGAGAATTTGGGCTTTATAATTTTAATATGCTACTTTATTTTAGGGTATTCTGCTGGTCAATTGTATGGCTTTAAACTACGCTCTTACTGGTTGATATACAAAGATGGTAAACAATTCCCAGTCCAATACACAATAAGACCTATGATGGAATACACCACCAAACTTAACACAACTTGTGATAAAAAAGGGGAGTTCCCCTTTAAAATAAAATTCCCAGGTCACTGTTGGCTCCTATAGCTGTTGGATTACCGTTATTTCCGTTTATTAATAAACATGAAGGATGCAGCTTTGGTCGCCTGTCCTTGGAGTCACACTTGGCTAGAAAGCAGCTGCCCCCCAATGTATTCTGCCCTAGTGGCTCTGTTCACAAGTCACATATAATAATGTAAGATGTTTTTATTAAATGCTGGAATTAATCCTAGTCTCATCGCAGATATGGCAGTTCCCCATCAAACGGTAAAGTGCGACTTAAACATTAATGTATGTATTTGTAAAATATTTGTTGACATAATTTTATAAAAAACGAGATATGAATAAAAAAATATACTATTATTTCTTTATAAATCTGTTGTTTCTTTATTAAAAAAAGACAAGGTGTCTGTGATTTATCTATGCAAAGGAGGAGATGCCTCCAAACAGGAGTGTAGAGACTTATACAGTGAGGGTATTTAAACCATTAATTGTTGCCATGTAAAATGTATCTTCTCTTTTATTTGCTGCTCTATCACTTCACTATGAGACGTTAATAACTGAAGTATCTCTGCCCTGTGCTGATGGTAATGTGTGAATAATGTGATCCCCGCAAAATGCTGCTTACAGAAGACCCTTCAAAGGTTAAATTAGTGAATAAATGAAGTTTATCTTCCGTTGGAGAATGACAGCAGAAAGCGAATAAGCAGTTTTACTATTTGGAAGAAAAATGCACAGACAATGATTATGAGAATAATACAAGTTTATTATATAATCATTTTTTTTTCTATACAATCGACCATAAAGCAGGTCGAGAGGGGGCCACCTCTGGACTCACAAAGAGTCATTCTCCAGCCCGCAGGAAAGGAAAAACCCCAGCGTTGGAGGAAACCTTTAGAGAAGCCATGGCTGGAAGAATTGCCCTTCCCTCTGGGCATTAAGAGGCTAATTCTATCTTGTGGATGGGGAAAAATGAAATTCAAAATAAAATACAAATAATTGATCATAAACGTCGCTCTGCGGGTTACAATCTTCAGACCTCTGCTGGGACCTCGACACTCTGCGAATCTCTTTGCCGGAGAGCCGACACTCCGCAGATCACTTTGTCAGGCGGCCAGCAGTTTTGACGTTTCTTCAGACTTCTTTGCTGCAGTAGATGGAGATGCTCCAGAGTGACGGCTTCGCTCCTGTGTGGAGATCTGTGCATCTTCTGTTATGACATCACAATGGAGAAAAAAAAAACAAAAACTTTATTTACGCACACATTTACACAAAACATTGCAGATTTTATAACAGGAACTGGGCATGGAAATGAATATATGCAATATGAATGATATAATGTAAAGGGACATATAGCAATACAATTCCTGGCCGTTGTGTGATATGTTTCTGGGTAACGAATGCTGCATGTTGTCACGTAGCAGGGAAGTCTCTTTTTCAATAAAGGGTGCTTAGCAGTGACAGGGGTGGAATATGGCGCCGATCCTTCAAGTATAAAAAAAGTGTCACCGGGTGCAAGTACAATCCTGGTCGCATTTAATGCGAAGCAAAAGGGGGCCTCGGGTGCAGCTAACATAGAAACATAGAAAGTGACGGCAGATAGGAACCAGTAGGCCCATCCAGTCTGCCCAACCTCTGAGTACTTTCCTTTAGTACTTGGCCTTATCCACAAATTCGGTGGAGTAACGCTACAATCCACATTCATTTAGACCAGTTGTAGCAATAGGTCCAGAGCATCTCTTTATACCATTTCATAGTCTTATGTGTGTGGTTTTCATTTCTTCCACCTTTCTTCACTTACAAGAAGTGTTAAGCTTAAGTATCACAGAATAAAACTCTTCTCCTACATGACAGGTTCATCTATGGATGTCACTCTCGTAAAGTGGTCCAGAGAATTACAGTTTTATAGCTCTTCTGATGTAGACAACGAACCACATGAATTGTTCATCTGGGTTAACCGCTCATGCAGTATAAAGGATCCTTATTATTACCTGAAAGAATGACCTATTCTTGCTTGCCTTTGTATTTTGTGCACTGTTTTACACTTTTCTCAATTAGATCATATGTGCCACACTTGACTATCCTATTTCATCTTTTTATGTTTGATGCAAAGAGTCAGTAATACGTTTCTCAAAGTACAATTATCTGCTGAGTGATTTTCTCATGCCTGAGCAGAAAATTCTATTACCATGATTATAAAATCTCCGTAAAAATAGGGCAGGAACGCAAGGTTTTATAAACTAAAGTGCATTTAAATGAATATATTTCCCACAATAGTGTAGGTAATATCTCTCGGAAAAGTGACTTCTTACTTTCCAGAGCAATGATCTGTCACTATTTACTACTTTGTTGTTACTATTATTGTTATAGAATGCAAACCCAGCTTTAAAAATAATATAAACCTCACAGTAAAGTATTAAAAGCCCCTAATAATGTACATGTAAACACGTTCATTAGTGCAGGCTTGTCTGCTACTGGGGCAGCCATGGGCAAAAAATATTTCCTTCTACGTGGCAATTAGGCAGTGCTATAATTAGTAGGGTAAACAGGACCATCAAACCTTAACCCCTTCAATCCCAGGGGTTTTTGGTACCTCAAAGCCCAGAGCAATTTTGCCATTTTTGGGGTATGTCGGTTTAGCAATGATTCTCTTTTCTTGTGAATAGTGTACCCATATAAACTATATATTGTTTTTTCAAGGAGAGATAGAGCTTTCGTTTGATACCATAGTTGGATGATTAGCTGAAAATTTAGAATGAGAAATTTAGTAAAAACTAGCGAAGATTAGAAAAATAAACTAATTTTTTTTTACATTTTCCCTCTGAATCCTCACAAAATTAGGTAAAGTGATGGAAAATCCCCTCCAAGTTTATCAGTTCAGATGTCCTGATTTCAGAAATACCTAATTTATATAGATTTTCCAGACTTTCCCAGCACCAGGGAGCATACTATAAGGTGTACAATTTTGTATAATTTTTATGCCTATGGCTTAACGGGTTTGGGGGTTGTGAACGGGGGCAGGAGGGTTATACTGGCTAGATGTTATGCTAGGGCAATGGGAAGTAAGGTTTTTTTAAGAATTTTTTTTATTATCTTTTTTTATATATTTTTTTTAAATATTTTTTTTATTTTAATTTTTTTTACATTTTTTGTATTTTTTATATTTTTTTTTTTACACATTAATGGTTAGAGGTCCTCCTATGGACCTCCTGAACATACCAGTGATGTCACAGTGACATCACAGCTCACATTATAATTTTTTTTAGTATTATTTATATTATTATTTTAATGATTTATTTAATATTATTTTTTAAATGCCTAACGTTTTTTTTTTCTGCTTTTCTCTTACAGGACGGGAGGGGGAGTGAGAGAGATGGTTTCTCACTCCCCTCCCCGCGATCCCCCTGCACCGATCACACTGTGATCTCTATGCAGGTCCTCACAGACCTGCATAGAGATCGCAGCGTCTCTGTGCCTCATCGGAGGGCAGGATATCCCCGCAGGGGATATCCTGTCCTCCGATGACCTTCCGGGTTACGTCAGCAGTGGCGTAACCCGGAAGGGAATGCCCGATCGCGCGTTTGCAACTGCGCGATCGCGCGATCGGGCAGTTTACCGGTAACAGCTTACTGGCTTTCATGCCGGAAGCTGTTACGGGCGATCGGACAGCAGAAAGCCGGCAAAGCCGGCTTCTGCTGTCAGTGGGGAGTCCAGGCTGTCAAACGACAGCCTGGTCTCCCGTGCAGTGGCAGGGATGTGTCCCTGACACTGCACGAAGGGCTGGACGTACCGGGACGTCCATAGGGGTTTCTTTGTGGGCGTTTTTTGGACGTCCCGGTACGTCTATAGGGGATTGAAGGGGTTAAGGGAGCCAAAGGCAAGCGCTGCAGGGTACTCGAAAAAGTCCTGACCCACTGCCCCCCCAACTAACCTTCAAAGCCACCATCCTATCTGCTGACCACTGCTATGACCACTGCCATCTGCTATGATGTCATATCCTGGTGTTCTGCCTTAAAAGGTGCACAGGGCCAGTTCAGGTTATTATGTGGGCATTGCATGCTAGGCACAGACCTCCATAGTATAACTTGGTCAGTTACAAGGGCAATTTTTGATCTCCCCAAGAAGCCCATTGAGCAGTGACACATAGGGGAGCCTGATCAACCAACAGAGTGATCTTCTCACGGTTTTGCAGCAAAGGAGCTGCTGCCTGTTAGGCTTTCCATCCTAGGCCTGATACCCAGCCTGCCTGCTCCAGAATACACAACTGCTTGGAGAGCTTATTGATCTCATAAAAAGGAACACTTATGCTAAAAACAATTTGTCCTGTATGGTTACTACATGGGTCACTGCAGTGAGGTGCAAAATGACTATATTCTCTGGAACTTAAATTGTTAAATAGTCATTCTGTACTTTAGGGATACTTTGAAAATGACTAGGGCTGAAAAGTGGGGGAAAGAAATAATTTTGGCTTTCACCCTAAACTTTAAAAAGAAGCCCTGGGATAACATATGTGTCTAATCAGTAGATGTTGCAAATATTCATTCTGGGAGATTATTATATAATATTATATCATTGATTGTTTGAATGTTTTAACAAGATATTGCATGGGCATTTTTGTGCAGTGAACTCAATACTTATCATCTGGTATTTGTGGTTACTGTAAGAATCGTCTTCCAAAATATTCCATATGTAAAAATCAAACAAGGTTTCAATAATTTATTGTGAATTTTACCAGGCAATACATTCAGGAAGTTATTTCCTTTCCTCGCTGTTTCCCAATTGATTTCATTTTCTAGTTACACGGAGTCATTGAGCATGTTCATGCATATATACAGAAGTTCATGAAAGCTGTGCTTCAAGGCTCCTTTGTTGAACTCATCAATGTTTAGACACGCTAAAGCTCTCTCTATATATGATTAAATATATGCCTTCTGTATGCCAAGAAATTCTACAAATATACTAATTTCATTGGCAACACTTGACTAGGTCACTCTAATGCAACTCATCAATTTTGTATCTATATAGTCATTATATAACATACTCCTTAAGTTTGTATCTTACGTGTATAATGTAGCTGCTGATCCTGGAACCATGACCATCCATGCAATTTATTAGTACTGAGTATTTGGATTCTTTCAGAGCATTTCAACAAAACTTGTAAAACATACTCTTATGTATGAGATATCTGTAAGTCCTAGTAATGCCCCTGAACTAACCTCTGATGTAAGTAGTCCTTGCTAAATAACCAGTTATGTGCAATTAATTTGTTTTAATTAAATATTTAAGGCCCATAGGATTCCATGCTCTGCTTTGTAGCTAAGTCTTTTCCTGCACTGGTAGCCTAGCCTGGCTATCATGCTGATGGTACCACCAAGTCATCCACAAAGGGAAGTGCATGAGTTACCAAGTGAGTACACATGAGTACTAATTGTTACTGCTTCCTGACTAGCAGGCCAATTGTTACCAAGTGAGTGAGTAACCAGTAATTGAAGTGATGCTTGCACTGAAGGACAACCATGACTGAGAAGCAACTGTGTTTTTTGTTTTATACCTACACAAATTACATATAAGTCAAGTTGGATCTTGGGCTCAGCTTGTAATTTAAAGAAAGTACATATAGATGCTCAGAAGGACCAAGAGGAGGATTTTGAGCAGACTCAACTCTTTCCAAGCTTGCTCATCCTAAACCTTCTTCATGGTATTTTGTACGATTTAAATTAAAAAAGGGTTTATATTTCATTATATGAGTCTCATATAAAAACTGTGCAGTGATTAAACACAAGCATATTTGTTTGGCGAGAACATGTAAATTCAGTAAAACCTCAAGAGAGAGATACAAGAAATATTTTTATTGCTGTTCACCATGGGCTGTTTGTTCATTCCTAGCTGTTAAGACTGTTAAGCCAACTATATATTTCTGAGAAAAGAAGTTCAACTGCTTATTTATGGGCATGTCACTTCTAAGAGACACATCCTTGGATTAATTCGGCCTGCAGACAATTTATCCACAATAGCGGACAGTAAGGATGCAGAGAATTTACAGCCCAGAAATAAAGCCTTCACGTAGAAACATCATAGGGAGCGAGGGTGAATATTTCTTATATTTGTATTCAGCTACAATGTGATATGTCATTGAAAAAACAGCAGCAGAAATAAGGCCAACTGGTGTTATCCATCCATCTCTAGAACCTTCACTTTGTCTGTTACTATTTCTCTTTGACACTTGTAACAAGATTGAGGTAATTGGAATTTTGTATTGTCACGATTTCCAACCTTTTAAAAAATTGATAAAATATGATGGAACCATTTAAGTGCCGGAGGGCTGATATAGTTCTAATTACTGTTCTTAAATAGCCCATCTTCAGTAGTATGAGCGATAATGTTATTAATATATAGCGACACATATATGTAGGCATACACACTTTTAGATATGGCTGGCTTCAGTGAAAAATCCATGTGTTAGAACTTTTAAAAAATGCATAATAATATCTACAATTAACAAAACATTTAGAAAAAAACAATATAGCAAGACTTCTCTAGGATGCTTGGAGGCACAGTGAGGAATGAAGGTGCTACGGGGTGCGAACAGACAATTATTGATTTGGGTTGAGTTCTTTATGATTTTATTGTTTTATAAGTTCTTATGTGGATGTGTGCTGATTTCTGTATTTGTTGGTAATGTCTTCTGTACCACCTCAGTAATGTGTGGGACCTTAGTTTTATGAGCAAACTTAAGCAAATTATATCACTTGTGGAATTACTAATTTAAGGTTAGTCAAAAGAAGATACAGTTAAGTGGACCAACATTTATAGAGTAAAAAGTTCAAATGTACCTTAAATGCAGTTTTTCTTAACATTCTAGGTGTGAGCAGCGTGAATCAGTTGGGAGGGGTATTTGTGAATGGGCGCCCGCTACCCACATGTAAGAGAAAGAAGATAATAGAACTGGCATCTAATGGTGTGCGAGCGTGTGATATCTCCAGGATTTTACAGGTAGGAAGAACTACTAAGATCCTTTAATATGGCCCATAAAAAGACACCTATAACTGAAAACTCTCGAAATATGTGTGATTAGATATCTTGGGGAAGCTGAATTTTCAGTAATGGGTACATTTTTCAACACCCGTGGTAAGTAACGATAGCCTCTATGATGATACAGCCTTGATGCACCCCCAAAATGGAATAGTGATGCTCCTGCCAAAAGAGGAATATAAGCTTTCTTGCCTTTCATAGATTTTGTTTTATTGGTAAAGTGTCACAGGTTACAAACATGTGTATACTTCTAGATTGCAAGCTCATTTGACCAGGAACAAATACATGTGTCCAATAAACAAACACAAATAGGTGGAGCAAATAAAGAAATACAAGTATATACCTTTCCCTTATGGTAATCACGCTCTCATATGGGTATGGGTAAAAATAAAAATATAACACAATAGTGCAATATATTTCACAAATAATATGTGAATAAATATTTGTGATATGTATACAGCAAGCAGCCATATTGGAAGAGGAAAGAGATGTTTACACTGACTCTAGTAGGCGGCGGCATTATAGAAGGACGCTTAATGAACGATCCACCCCACATTGCTTCTGATTGGCCAACGAAACACCGTGTGGCACCCGGAAATTAAGATTCCGGAGTACAACCAGACCGATTTGAGGAAGCCCATCCAGGGCGAAACGCGTCATAAGGGACTTTGGCAGTATTTGTTTATTTTGTTGTAATAAATACCTTTAGCCATATTTGCAAAGTCCGTTTTTCTGGTTGTATCCGGCTGCCTAAGTGTTAAAGAAGGGAGTGCCCCTTACCTCTCACCGCCCCTGCAGCTTTCTGTCCCGTTGCTTGCACAGTGTGTGAGCAGCCGGACAGAAAGCTGAAGGAGCAGTGAGAGGTAAGGGGGGGCGGAGCATATGTATGTATTTATGTATGTACGTGAGCATGAATGTGTATGTATAAATGTATGTGAGCATGGATGTGTAATTGTGTGTGTGAACATGGATGTGTAATTGTGTGTGGGTGAGAGCATGGATGTGTAATTGTGTGTGTGTAAGCATGTATTTTAAGGGGGTGAGATGGAGTGTGTGTAAGTGTGTGTCATTTGTGTATCTGTGTTTACATATGTGTGCCAGAGTGTATGTTGGAAGGTGGGGCAAAGGGGTAAAGAAGGCACATACTAGTTGTTTAGGAGCAATAATGACACTGACAAGCTGTTTGAGGGCAATGATGGAGCAGACCAGTTGTTTGGGGCAAAGATGGCATGAACAGGCTGTTTGGGGGTTAGGATGGCACTTATAAGCTGCTTGGGGCAAAAGGCACTCGAAAGCTATTTTGGGCAAAGATGGCACTCACAAGCTGTTTGGGGCAAAGGTGGCACAGTGGGACATGATGCTTTGGTGAAATTGAGGGGCCCTGGGGTAATTTTTGTACCAGGGCCATGTGGTTACTAGTTACGCCCCTGCATGTGTATGTGTTCCCTTTCATTGAATGTTTTCCATCTTTGGAAATTCATCAGAATCCCTCCCATGCATTTGCCCTCATTCTCTCACGCTTCACAGTTCCTTGGCTTGACATATGTCCTGCTTGCCAGTGCACAGGTATTTTCTAGAACTGGCTTGCACAAGAGTTTCCATTTATTTCAGTTGGTATGTCCTCTTGCTGCAGCTTCTCCTAAAGGTAAGTGCCCTTTGTTTCTTAAGCTAAAGAATGCATATTAATGTACTTACATGCACTGTTCCCTCTAAGCTGTGCGCTTGTGCGTGTACACATAACTTTTCGAGGGAGCGCACACGTTCTAACATTGTGCGCACAGTACCTAACGGGGAGCTGGGGGGGGGGCAGGCAGTCTGTCCAGGGTGACGCTGGCACTCCTCCAGAGAAGGACATTAATGTCCGCCGCTGGAGGAGCAAGCTCGGTTGGGGAGATCAAAAATCTCACCCCAACCGGCTTAAAATCAATCAAGGGAGCGGGAGGTCTGTTAATACAGACCTCCGATCCTGCTCCCTTGCTATGCGCGCAGCAACTGATGCTGTGTGTCGGGATTTGATGTCAGATCCCGGCACACAGCACTGAAGCCACGCCCACCTTCTTTGCTGCACCGGAAGGACAGGACACAGAAGAAGAAGAAGAAGAGTCAAGAGGAAGAACGAAGAGGAGGAGGAAAAGTAACTAACAGAGGAAAGGTAGGAAAACATTAAGTGAGAGTGGATTAGTAAGTGTGTGAGAGTGATGGGTGTTATGCTGTGGTTTATGCTGAATGTTTGTGAATGAGTGTGTGTGTGTGTGATAGCATGGATGTGTAAGGGGGGGTAGCATGACATAGGGAGGCTGTAATCACATTAATATGATCCCCAGGTTCCAGCATGTACTGGCTGCCTGGGCATGATAGGAGTGTGATTGCTGTTAGCAATTATATATATATATGTGTGTGTGTGTATATATGTGTGTGTGTGTATATATATGTGTGTGTGTGTGTATATATATGTGTGTGTGTGTGTGTATATATATATGTGTGTGTGTGTGTGTGTATATATATATATGTGTATATATATATATATATATAGTGATAGGTGTTATGCTGTACCCCTGTCAATGGTATGCAGTTTTTCCCAATAAAAAAAAAAATAATATATACATATTGATCCTTTCTGCAGCCCGGAGCCCCCGCTCATGATTCGCTCATAATTAATTTTTGCGGTGAGAATTTCACCTTTAGAATAGACCATGGAGTCAAAAGGGTTGGAAATATATAGCTCCATCCCCTTGCAATGTAATTTTTTTTTCAGCTCCACCAACTTTATATGGACTGTAGAAGCATATTGTGCGCACAAAATTTTGGCTCTGGGAAAAATTTGGCACAACAGAAATTTTCTGCGCACATCACCCAAGAAAGATTAGATGGAACATTGCTTACATGATTTCTTAATTGGTAGAACTGCATTGGGTACTGGAGTGTCCCTTTAAAAGAAGCAATGACTAGTACTTTTATATAGTTTAAAACACTGCACTGCAACAGACTCTATCCAGATAAAGCACCTGGCTGGACATTTGCATTTCCTTTACAGTAGTAATGAATGCACAGCTGAACAACATTAATCATATTGCAGAGATCCTGTGATCATTGAGCAATGGAATTTCATTGCTGGGCACCCAAATTTCCAAATGGTAGTCAGTAGCTGAGGTAAATGTAATGGCATGGCATTGACCAATGGTATATCTGTTTTGTTTGTCTACTTCTTTGATCTTATCACCATTATTGCCAAACTGCAATAATGCAGAAGGATATGGTGACACTTTGTGATCACACATTGGTTAATTATACTGTATTAAGAGATTTGGTATCCAGTTAAAAAAGCCATCTTTACTCAATCTTTCCAAATACCAGACTAGTACTAGTGTGTGCAACTGGGGATGTTTGTTCTGGGTTTTACCCTAAAAAGTGTCTTGTGTCTGTGTAAAGTCAATTTAATTATGATTATATTGCAGGTTTCCAATGGATGTGTCAGCAAAATTCTGTGTCGATATTACCAGACTGGCTTTGTGGAACCCAAAGCAATAGGCGGCAGCAAGCCACGACTGGCTACCCCCAAGGTGGTTATGAAAATTGCAGAAATGAAGTTGCAATACCCATCGATCTTTGCTTGGGAAATCCGAGAGAAGCTTCTTTCTAGTGGAGTCTGTACTGAAGATAAGATTCCCAGTGTAAGTTAATTAATGCTTTGATATAGGTAGAATATGTCACTAATCTACCAAATTAATGTGATAGTGGGTAAAATAGGGACATTGCCCATTTGACTTCCTGTTTTTAATATAACATTTTAAAAATAATTTGCTATTTGCACAGTTACTGTATCCCTTCTGTGGATGTCACTAGTTCATGTTCATTCAGAATCCTACCTTTCCAGGATTTTACTGCATTATTAACAAATAAACACAAATTCTTCTTACATAGAATTATCTAAGAACATATATTTTATATATACAAATCAAAAATCATACATTCCATATTTACATATTTCCATCTACATAATGATTCTGTTATGTTGTGACTTAAATGAGCAACTATCAATATAATATATATTACAGATATAAGTACTTTATAATTTCTTTAATATGTGTTCATCTCCTGTAAAGAAAAAGAAAGCACACTTTAGACGTTGCTCTAGCTTCAGGGTTGCAGAAGAACATTTGGAGTAGTTTTTGGGTGGGTGTGCAATGTGGGGTCTTATCAGACCTCCGGAGCTGTTGCAGCATTGGATCCGGCTAACAGCAAGCATAATGTACCGTGGTAAGCAGGAGATGCGTTTCGTCAAACAATCTCATGCAATACAGACAGTTGGATGGCTTGGAAGCAGAGCAAATGCACAGTGGGGATTCTGATTAATCCCTCCATTCATTTGTACAGAAAACATTTTAGTTAAAAGGTGTTCCTGAAGTGTCCCTTTAAGGTACACATAAGATTAGTTGAGTTCCAAGACCCCTTTTAATAAATCTTTTGTCAGTATCACCTTACCAGTAACAAATTTTAAACAGTGATGATCCAATAGAAACAAGAAAGAGGACTAAAACCCCTCGGAGTCTTGGGGTGTTGCTTTAATCGTAATAACAAAGATTATGCTTGGTAATAATGATTTAAACTTGTTAAACCGTATGATAATCAGTCAATACTTATTTTTGCAATGGCACTCAACAGCTTATAGCCCTATAAATAAATACCTTTTTTTTTACACATTTAACTGATTCTTCTCCAGGTTTCCTCTATAAACCGTGTCTTAAGGAACCTACCTTTGGACCTCAACTTTCCAGCTACCTCTGAATCACTGTGTCAAGGTGAGATGCAAAAAAATCAAAAAAAAATTTTAATCACCTAAAGTGTTCATGCCCCGTCTAGGGTAGGTATTGATGCCCCATTTCACTGCCCACAATTTCAGATGCCCAGGGAAAAAACTATCAAAATAGAAAAAGGCTCCAGGCACTCAAGGGTTCCACTCAGGCAGGTTTATTAAAGGAGAAGGACAACTAAAAACTATGGCATGAAGAACTGGGGAGCTTCCACTGCTGGAAGGTCTTAATAGTATTTGTTGCATGACTTTGCCTAAGCTTTATGTCAACCGGTAGATTTTTGGTTTGTACAATAATTGTGTACTATGTGATTCTTATGAATGTTGGCACAGCACCACTATAAAGGACCCTAGACATAATGGCTACCAGGTTTCTCTCAGCAGACATGTTGTCAGTCGTGTGATATTTAGGGTGAAGTTCCCTGTATAAACACCACACCGAGCTGATTCTTTATGGAAGTGCCAATGAAGTCCATTCCTCCATAAATATTCATAGGTCGGACTGTCTGGCTCAGTGATTCAGTGACGTCTGAACCGTTCTAATGTTTACCACAAGCAGTATAAAGAATCAGGGTGTTTGTCTAGGACAGTGGCTTCAGATAAAGGCGCTAGATCACATGCAAATGGCTAATATGTATCTGCTTGAAAGCAACATATTATTAAAAAAAAGTAGAACCTTATTTAAAAAAAGAAAAACATTTTCAGCACGTTCACTATGTCTTTCTCCAATTGTAATTTTCTTATTTACTTTTTTTCAGAATAGGGCTTTCGTGTATATACTATCATTATTAAAAAAGACTACATTAAAATGGTTCTACACATTTAAATTACACACAGATAATACAAAGAACAAAAAAAAATCTGCCTTTTGTTTGGAAATGCCTCCAATGCCCCGGAAATAGAAGGTGGGGATCACATTGTATAAACTGTAATTTTTCCATGCTGTCTAAATTAGTACTTTTTAGAACTTCCATTTGCCATAACTGTCCCACAGAAATGTGTATTTTTTTTAAAAGCAGAAAACCTAGGCTAGTTCAGAAAAGTAATTCTACCACTTTTCATGCGACAATTTCCCAACCAACCTCTTCTAAATCATGTGACTTTCTTTGCAATTTTGCTAAGGATTTCTTCTACAGAATAGAAGCATGGACTTTGACGGCAGATAAGAACATTCAGCCCGTCTAGTCTGTCCATTATAACTATTATATGTAACAAAGCTTTTGCTTTAGCCGGTTTGCTGCTGATCAGGCATGGAAATGGATCTAATAGTCATTAAACGCATGGAAGTAACGTGGACTGGTTCTTGCTGGTCTGCTCAGGTCTCTGATAGCCCTCGCTTTCCTGAATTCATTTTGCTGGCTTTATATAAGTTAAACACTTAACTTAACTCTTAAGTGTTATTATTGTTAATCTTCCCATTTTGTTAAGAAAACTTAGTAATTTTTCATGGCTACCAACTTACATGCAATTTGCAGATAAAACTTCATTAGAACTTACCGTATTTGCTCAATTATAAGATGACCCCGATTATAAGATGACCCCCCAAAATTGGAATATTAATTTAGGAAAAAAAAAGATAAAGCCTGAAAGACTACCCTATAGGAAAAAAAGTTTTACTAGTAAATATTAATTCACATGTAAACTATTTTAATAATAATAATTTCTTGTTTTTATTTCCTTTTATTTGCCATTCTGCCCTAGTTATGCACATCTGCCCCCAGATATGCCTTTTACCCCCTTATATGCCACTCTGTCCCCCAGAAATGCCTTATATCCCCTTATATGCCACTCTGCCCCCCACAGAAATGCATTATACCCCCTATATGCCACTCTGCCTCCCTAATAAGCCACTCTGCCCCCAGATATGCCTTTTAATCCCCCATTTCCAACTCTGCCTCCCAGATATGCCTTATACACCCATATATGCCACTCTGCCTCCCTGACATGCATTTTAACCCCCTATATGCCACTCTGCCTCCAGAAAACCATTGAACCCCACCCCCATGCCACCCTTAACCCCCTCCCTGACACTCGTAACCCCCTCCTTGACACTCTAAAACTTCCATGCCACTCTAACACCCCCCCCCCCCGACTTATCAGTGCATCCCTTTAGTTGTGATCTGTGTTCAGACTCCCTGGTGTCTAGTGGGGCAGCCGGTGGAGGTCTGTGCGATGCAGACCTCTGCTGCTGGTGGCCAGTACATCCGCTGGGGCTTCTATGACGGAGCGCCGGATCTGGATCTAAGTCTTGTAGTCAGACCTCTATTTGAGGTCTGGCTAGAGGACGACCTCAAATATAAGACGAGGTAAATTTTTCAGAGCATTTGCTCTGAAAAAAACCTTGTCTTATAATCGAGCAAATACAGTATTTACTTTTAATTCACAATCATTTATCTTTCATTTAAAGGTATACAGAAAGGGTAAATAACACTTAACACGCATTGAATGGTTTTAAATTAAATTTGAACCTAAGCTTATCACTTTGAGAGATTTTTTACTACTGTATACATCTTCATTGAGTTTTCGAGCTTTCTTTTCAGTTTCACTTGATGAGCAAAATGTGAATATTCCATGCAAAGAGTCGTCCAAACCAGATGCTTCTCCAAGTGGCTCTAAAACGCTACTCAGTGTCTCGCCACACAGCAGCCAGCATCGGAACAGGACAATATTCACTTCTGAGCAGTCAGAGGTTCTGGAGAAAGGTACTAGATTGCAACATTTTTGTTCTTTGGTTATCCATAGAAAGAAATGATTAAATAATGTAAGGAAAGACTTTTGAAAGTGAAAAATATATAACATTCCACCATCTGCTATACAGATTAAAGTGCTGGGAGAGCTGTCTCCTCTTAGGTGAGGAAAAAAAAATGCTATAATCTTGTATATTAATCAGTGGAGGCTCCTCCATATGAGCACACGTGGACCCCCAAGCGCAAAAGGAAAAAAAAGATTGCAAAATTCATAAAAAATCCATTTTAACCTAAATTAGATTAAAATTGATTTTTTATTAATTTTGCATTTTTTTCCCTTTTGCGCTTTGGGGTTCACGTGTCATGAAGCCTCCTGTCCCCTGATCGCACGTGCGATAGGAAGAGATCCATTTTTGCTCAATCGTCTGCCGCGCTTGCTAAAGCTCGGCTGAGCCAGCATTTGAACCCCGTTAGCACAAAAAAAGCTGTGTGAGTGGGGGAGGAGCTCCCAGCCGTCAACAAACTCACCGCCTAGCCCGGAGTCTCCCCACCCTCCCCAGTGACTGACTGCAATCCGGCAGTCACACTGATTGGCCCCACCCCTTTCTGATTCGTGTCCACACTGCTCAGCAACTTATGTAACAGTAAGTATAAAATTAATATTTGGGCTGCTGACAGTTAGGGGAGGTGGGGGTTAATTTAGGGGCAGTTATGGTTAATGGGGTGTTTAGGGTTGATATAGGGGCAGTTATGGTTAATGAGTTCTTTAGGGTAAATTTAGGGGCAGTTATGGTTGATGGGGTGTTTAGGGTTAATTTAGGGGCAGTTATGGTTAATGGGGTCTGTGGGGTTAATTTAGGGGCAGTTATGGTTGATGGAGTCTTTGTGGTTAATTTAGTGGCAGTTATGGTTGATGGAGTCTTTAGGGTTAATTAAGGGGCAGTTATGGTTGATGGGGTCTTTAGGGTTAATTTAGGGGCAGTTATGGTTGATGGAGTCTTTGGGGTTAATTTAGTGGCAGTTATGGTTGATGGAGTCTTTAGGGTTAATTAAGGGGCAGTTATGGTTGATGGGGTGTTTAGGGTTAATTTAGGGGCAGTTACGGTTGATGGGGTCTTTAGGGTTAATTTAGGGAAATGTATTTTAACCTGTACATTAAGCCATAAATCTAAATTTCATTTTCAAAATTTATATATTGTGAACGCCCATTGGAATTACCCACCAGCTGCCACTGTGATTGAACTTACTTAGATGTTAAGGGATTTCTGCACTTGCATGTGGACAGACACTGCCCCTGGTGGTCGTATTTGGCACTGAAACACTGAGCCCAACAGAGCCTTGTGCCAGCAGGAGAAATAGAATGCTGATGTCAGCAAGGGCATGGCTTGAAAAAAGACTGAGGGGGTTTTCGATACAGTTACAATACAGGCAGACCATACCCATTGTACAGTGGTAGAGAATATGATGGCTCTATATAAAACAATAACTCATAATAATAGTAATAAATCACATATGTTAATTTCAATTGATGTAATCTTTCTGCCTTTCCTCTGGTTATTTAGAGTTCCTGCGAGTTCAGTATCCAGACATGGCAACCAGGGAGAAGTTGGCAGCAGACACACAGCTTCCTGAAGTTACCATCAGAGTATGTATTTGAAAATGCTTTTGTTTCATATACAATAATTAAAAGTTGTGACAAAGTTTTAAAGCTGCATCAAAAATGCAAATCAATATTCTGACAACATGATGTAAGCCCCAGAGTATTAGGAAAATATCCCGAAATTTGGATAAAATGAACTGTAGAGCTTTGAAAATGTACATTGTTCAAGATATCCGCAGATATATATATGTAATCTGTCAAAGTTTTTTCGACATTATTAGGAAACTGTGCATGTTTAGCCACTTTATAATACAGGCAGACTGTTGTTCTCCATATAATTGAAAATTATGAACCTGAGAAAGATCAGTAAACGGAGGGGATGGAAATTTCTGATGGAATTAAGAAAAGGCTGCCTAGAGCAGGGGTTTTCTCCAAAGTTCTTATAAAGTTGTGTATAGGCCTAACATATCCCCATCATGGAAAATAGTTGGGAGGATAGAGAAGGGGCAAATGCATTTTAGAGAATTCTGCGGAATCCCCCATTTGCAAGGGGGACTTCATGAAAATTTAGAGGAACCGCACAGCTATCATATGCACTAAAGCACTGGAGGGCCGGAGAATCCCTTTAAGAATCTAGCCATCTCATTAAAGTGAGTGTGCCTCCCAAAGTAAAAAAAAAAATAGTAATTATTCCAAACACCATGTAAAATCACACAGCATATTTTTGGAGACATAAATCTAAATGCTAAAAAATGTATCACTGTTTTTATGTATTCTTTTCCATTGCAGTTTATGAATGTTATTATATTGCTGGAGGGTTTTTAGCAATAAAATCCAGAGGTATATATGTGTCTATTACCTTGTTGGATCTTTTGCCTTCAGAACTGCCTTCATTCTTCATGGCATACTTTCTACAAGGTGCTGGAAACATTCCTCAGAGATTTTGGTTCATATGGACATGATGGCATCACGCAGTTGCTGCAGATTTGTTGGCTGTGTACCCATAATACGAATCTCCCGTTCCACCATATCCCAAAGGTGCTCTATTGGATTGAGATCTGGTGACTGTGGAGGCCACTGGAGTACAGTGCCATGTTCACGAAACCAGGTTGAGATGATGTGAGCTTCGTGACATGGTTCATTATCCTGCTGGAAGTAGCCATCAGAAGATGGGTAGACTGTGGTCATAAAGGGATGGACATGGTCAGCAACAATACTCAGACAGGCTGTCGAGTTTAAACGATGCTCAATTGGTACTAAGGGGCCCAAAGTGTGCCAAGAAAATGTCCCCCACACCATTACACCACCAAAACCAGCCTGAACCGTTGATACAAGGCAGTATGAATCCATGCTTTCATGTTGTTCACGCCAAAGTCTGACCCTGCTGACTGAATGTTGCAGCTGAAATCGAGACTCATCAGGCCAGGCAACGTTCTTCCAGTCTTCCGCTGTCCAATTTTGGTGAGCCTGTGCAAATTGTAGCCTCAGTTTCCTGTTCTTAGCTGACAGGAGTGGCACCCAGTGTGCTCTTCTGCTGCTGTAACCCATCAGCTTCAAGGTTCGAAGTGTTGTGCGCTCAGATATGGTATTCTGCATACTTTGGTTGTAACGAGTGGTTATTTTGAGTTACTGTTGCCTTTCTGTCATCTTGAATCAGTCTGCCCACTCTCCTCTGACATCAACAATGCATTTTCGTCTGTACAACTCCCGCTCACTGGATATTTTCTCTTTTTTGGACCATTCTCTGTAAACCCTAGAGATGGTTGGGCGTGAAAAATCCCAGAAGATCAGCAGTTTCTGAAATACTCAGACCAGCCCGTCTGGTATGAACAACCATGCCACGTTTAAAGTCACTTTCTTCCCCATTCTGATGCTTCTGAACTTCAGCAAGTTGTCTTGACCACGTCTACATGCCTAATTGCTTTGAGTTGCTGCAATGTGATTGGCTGATTAGCTATTTGTGTTAACAAGCAATTGAACAGGTGTACCTAATAAAGTGCTTGCGCTTATGCTCCTCCGATAGCTGCTTAGGCACCCACCTGGCACACACATTACTGAACTGAATCAGGGCATTGGTAGATCCAACACTCACATTCAGCTTTCCTGCAACCACTTCAACTGTTATTCTTCTGCTTTCGCAAATAAGTTCCAGGGTTCCTTATTTATTCCTCGTGATCGTGGCTGTAGCTGGATGTCCATCCGTCACACCAGTACGGCCATTTTCAATCCACTCATAGATGACTCTACAAGAGAGAACTTTATCCTCATAGAGCACGCATGTGAAGATGAATTTTTGCTCCCAGCACACCTTCTGCCCGCAAAAAGCGTATGACAGGACACTGTTCCTCTTTGGTGCAATGTATAAGTTTCGTAGCCATCTTCACCCCAGGTTGAAAAGTCTTATAGTAAACTGCAAGGGCAGCTGGCTTACCAGACAGAACTCGTCACATGACACCCTAAGACACGACCAATTACTACTCCTCCCGCCTTCACTGTTTCCAACGAAAGTATAAAGCTTTTTGAACGTCCCTTGTATATACAGTATACACAGTTCTGTATATTTAATTGCTCAAGCTTTCTGGAAGTCACATGCTGCAGTTTGTTAGTGCTGGCTCTAAGCCAAAGTAGCCGTTCTTCCTTAGCCCCTGTCCATGGTGCTGAGAGTACCAGGTCAAAATACATGTATCTCCTCTGGGATTCCTATAATCTGCAAAACACAGACACAAGGATCAGATCCCTTAACAGTAATAAACATAACTCCTGTTATAGAATACCAATATCTCCATAGGCTGTAAGGTGGCAAAACTTAATTTAAAAAAAGCAATACAAGTCAGGTAATTTAATCTTTCCCAAGGGTTTTCATCAGTGCTATAGAAGTTGAATTTATAGAACTGATTTACCCTCATTTTGGTCGATGGTACACTTTATGACATGGTCAACAACAATACTCATGTCGCGTTTAAACAATGCTCAATTGGTACTAAGGGGCCCAAAGTGTGCCAAGAAAATGTCCCCCACACCAATACACCACCACCACCAGCCTGAACCATTGATACAAGGCAGGATGGATCCATGCTTTTATCTTGTTTACACCAAACTCTGAGCCTGCCATTTGAATGTTGCAGCTGGAATCGAGACTCATCAGACCAGGCACCATTCTTCCAGTCTTCCATTGTCCAATTTTGATGAGCCTGTGCAAATTGTAGCCTCAGTTTCCTGTTCTTAGCTGACAGGAGTGGCACCCGTTGTGGTCTTCTGCTGCTGTAGCCCATCTGCTTCAAGGTTCAATGTGTTGTGCGCTCAGAGATGGTATTCTGCATATCTTGGTTGTAATGAGTGGTTTCTTGAGTTACTGTTGCCTTTCTGTCATCTTAAACCAGCCATCCACACAACTGCTGCTCACTGGATATTTTCGCTTTTTTCAGACCATTCTCTGTAAACCCTAGAGATGGCTGTGTGTGAAAATCCCACTAGATCAGCAGTTTCTAAAATACTCAGGCCAGCCCGTCTAGCACCAACAACCATGCCACGTTCAAAGTCAGTTAAGTCCCCTTTCTTCCCCCAATCTGATGCTCAGTTTAAACTTCAGCAAGTTGTCTTGACCAAATCTACATGTATATATTCATTGAGTTTCTGCCATGTGATTGGCTGATTAGCTATTTGTGTTAACAAGCAATTGAACCGGTGTACCTAATAAAGTGGCCAGTGAGTCTATATATACTGTAACTTACTGCGTGTTTAATATAATGTTGTTGAGTGGATTTTATAGTAAGGTTTGAATTCACTACAGTTGAAGATGTTTCACAGTCCACAGTTATACCCAACAACAGAGCGTGACTCTGAGGTAGCCCTATTCCGGTCTTTTTGTAGCCCTGGAGGACCGGAATCACCCAACTACCATTTACCAGATAATCACATCAACACAAAAAATCAATATGGAAAATATACCCTGCAAGACAGCGCTGAATACCAGGCAGGCCCACCAAACAGCCAGTATATGTACATTAGATATACTGTACAAGCTACATTAATTAATAATTATGCTTTGTTCCGCTCATAGATCTGGTTTTCCAACAGAAGAGCAAAATGGAGACGTGAGGAGAAGCTCAAAAGGGACATACACTCCGCAGGTGATTCAGGTGTGGGTTCTCTGTGCTAGACCAAAAGTACTCCTGTTCACAACCACACAAAAGTTAGGTTTTCAGCTGACTTTGCCTTTTATTCCATGCTAGGCTCAGGTAGGTTTGTCTTTAGTAACAGTGGGCACCTAGGATCACTAGAAGATCTTGTTTTTTTATGAGTTAGCAGCCCTGGCTCTTAGCTGACAGACACCTGTAATGGCACTGACAGCCATTAAATGCCTTGGTGGAATGCAATGGCACAGCTGACACTGTGGGAAGTGATCAGGAAAGTGTGGCAGTAGAGCCCTGATTACTGTATAATCAGCTGACAGTGAGATCACAGAACGAAGAGGGAGAAACAAGAGTCTTATCAAATGGATTAAATATATAACTACAATTGCAGGAGTGTACCTTTAATATGTCGTGATATAAGTTTCTGCAAAATAGGCACCAATATATTCTGTACACTTTCAAATATATTTGTATGTAAAAAAAAAAATTAAAAAAAGGGTCACTGAAGATGACCTAAGTATTGATTATGTCACTTTTAGACAATTTATCTCTTTGGTTTATTCTACATGGGTCTTGATTATATGACAATGCACTACACTAAAAAGTCCCCCTGCTGCTGCGTTCCAGTTATTACATGTATTTCTTCTTGCAGGTTCAAGGTGCGAATGGAGCCTTCCGCACTCCCCATTCGGACATACTAAGCATGGTTTTAGTCTTTTCCACTCTCCTGTACTGACTGGCTGCCTCTCTGCCCAGGTAATGTGGAAATCTTGAGTTATTAGCCTGCTTAGTAGAGTTGCCTCTTTTGAGTTTTCATTACAATGTCTTTAGCTTTACAGTGATCCATACGCACCTCAAGGAAATATCAATAACATAAAAACTGTAAAATGTTACTCTTGAAACACCAGCTCGGGAGGGTATAGACTTCCACAACTTTAATGAAACCTGCATATAATTTGATTAAGCCTTCTGCATCATAGATATTAACCAAGCTTCCACCTTCTTGTGTATTTTTTATCACTTTGTTAGCAGTTCCCTAGCTCCCGACATTGCTCCATCACAACAGATTCAGTACACTTGAAGCCTAATAGGAACTCATCTTCTGGACTTCACTCCATTTCTTGTCCACCATTCACAGGCGATGAGGCATCAACAGGTATTAGTATGGAGGCTTTGCCTCTCTTTTACTATTAAAGGGCTGACTAGATGTGAATCTATTAGTAAGGCAAGATGTGGGTGGTATACTTCTAACATATTAATTTCCAGATACAACCATTATGCACAGTTACCTAGGGCTTTAATTGCATGTCAGCCAAGATTCTTATATACACTAAAGACTTCTTCCATTAGGTGTTTCAATAAGAGACGTGAGGTGAAGCAATCGTAAAATGCATGGCATGC
The DNA here is from genome assembly GCF_027358695.1 of Spea bombifrons. NCBI lineage: Eukaryota > Metazoa > Chordata > Amphibia > Anura > Pelobatidae > Spea > Spea bombifrons. Next base: position 71,386,275 of record NC_071090.1, read on the forward strand.
TAATATGAAAATGCTATTTAGGTTAGCCTGATAAAATCTATGTTATGGGTACATGCAAATGAATGAACCTATTAAACTGGACTTGTGGGCTGAATGGCATGATGGTGGCACATTTGGAGATTACCATGTGTCCTGACATGATTTAATACTTTCAGTACTTAAGGTAACCTAAGTACTTCCCTTTAATCTGCAAACATTACCTTTTGCTATATTATTCATACTAAACTATAAAATGTGGGATAGTTCATCACTTAAATCTTGGGTTTATTATCCAAGAAGATCTTTGCTGCCATTGTTGCCAAGGCATGTTGCCAGCATGCAGCCACCCTATGTTAGCCAGAGATAATGTTGTGAATGTAGTTTACATATTAAGTAGTATGTGTAATTTGTTGCTGTTTCATTTCAGCCCCTTTGCATGTTTCCCCAGCATCCCCTGTAACGGGCAACACTGTGTTTCCATCTGACAACAGACTGAAAGGAACGCTCCCGAGCTTAGATACAATGTCGCTCCCTGTTCCAGTGTCTATTAAACCTATGTCTCTTCCTGTTCAGCGTGCTGTTACAATGTCACACATATATCCTTCAGTACCACTAGTTAATATGGAAAATCATGGATTTCAACAAAATTATCACAGTTGTGGATCACCCATGATATTTGAGAGTTTGCATCCAGTATACCACTACTGATTGTTTCTTGAGAACACCCTGGATTTGGAGAAATATCATTCAATGATCTAGGATTACAAACATTAGAGACATATATCAGAAAAAAATATATGGACTACCCATATATCGCTACTAAAACACTTAAGCAACAAAATATAAAAACGTTATTGTTGCTGCACATGCAGATTGAGGCCCCTTCCCTTTTCCTTGTGAATAAACCAGGTTCACACAGGGTGAGTGTCTCAAATTATTGGGTCTTTTTGCTAATGGCAGAGGGCACTTACAGTGGAACTGTCACAGCTTTTAGAAAAAAGCTCATTTGTTTGTCAATTTGTTTTTGTAGATATTTAGTTTAACGGTACATCTTGTGGATGCCGAGATCTGTGTCCTTCGGTGAAAGGGCTAGTAGTATCTAGTTAGTATCCAGTTATTTTAGCGGGTCTTCGTAAAATAACTTGCACAAGGACAATGACGCGGGGGACGCTATGAGAAGGAATGCTTGGCAAATTTCCCTTTCATAGAGCATTAGTTATGGAATCAGGGTTACAATCTGACACTTTACTATCATTTTCGCTGTCTTGTGTGCTCATTTTGCCATTTCCTAGGCTATTCCTCCTGCGTTACAGCTACATTCTAAAACCCCTGCTTCCATGTGGAACATGCCCGTGCTGGGGCATCCAGTAGCCTCCGTCTCTGCCTCTCATATTATATATGTTATTGTTTTTTCCTCACTCATCCTTAAGTACTGTTTGCAATGTATGCAATTTTGTACTATTGTGTAAATAAATGTATATATACTTTGAATGAAACATTACATTGGGTCTGATATTCTTCTAGTAACACAAGATGTGGAATGTTTACTGAAGCACCAAAAGCCTGAATCATTCTTCTTATTCTCTTGTACTGCTGTCTGAAAAAGGGAGATAAATAAGTGTTCTTTATTATTTATGACTTTCTTTTATCATCACATGTACCTCATAACTGACCCTAGAAAGAGGAAGACTTTTGATTAATGGAGTGCAGACAGAAGCCAGGGCTTCTTATGTGACTTTGTGGCCTGTTAATGCAGAACATTACATAGCACTTAGCGGAACAAAAATATACAATTACAAAATTTGTTTTTTTAAATAGATTTTCTGTTTCTATACATCACTATGATTTTTAAGGCTGTGCAACACTGTGTCACAGTCATGCCCACCAACATTCTGAACTTTTAAAAAGGGGCATATCGGGGGGGGGGCATCCAGAATAAAGGTCCCAAAAATGGATGGCATTACATAAAGTGGGACACTGGTTAAGTATGCTCTAGCATTCTCCATACTCTAAAGTGCATAGATAGGGGTGAGCTTAGAGTCAGCGGCATCTTGTTTGCATGCTATTTTTGGTGCCCTAGACCATAGGCGAGCATTACTAAATAATAATATTAATAATAACTGCGATACATTTTATATCCAATATATTTTAAATAACATATTTTATATGGATATTTTCTTTAAATAACAGTAGCATCACACAAACAAAATACAGATTTGTAGGCACATAGTACACCATAAGGGACAAAATAGAAACCCTATAAATTTAATAGCAGCCAGGACATAATATACATAATGTCTACCATTGCCCTGGATGTCCCTGCTTGATCCTCTAAGTTATCTAAAGGAAGTATTAACTATATGCGCAGCATTTCATGTTCATTACGAGTACACGCCTTATTGATGCATATTTATTGTTTTGTCAAACCATACAGATCACCAATGAATTATAACATGTAACAGTATCAGTTTCTTCCTACTTCTGGAGCATTTTACCAAGAACTAGTTAAAGATGCCAGCCTTGCGGAGTTTTTCAGCTACCTTTGACCAGATGATTTTGTTCACAGGCTTCTTTTTCCTAGCCTTGGCTGTAGCGTCATTGGACATATGCTCAGAGATCCACTCGAGGTAATACTGGGTAGAGGTGTAAACTCCAGGTCTTTGCTTCTGACCACAGCCAGAGCCCCAGCTAGCTATGCCAACCACAGTATAGAACTTTGCTTTGTTTTGTTTGCACATCAAAGGCCCTCCGCCGTCACCCTTTGATAAAGAAAACCAAACATTCCTTAAAAAAGACATTTAATAATCTCCATGGATTAATCAGACACTAATTGCATCCAAGAGACAATGGAATAGCCTCTGTGACTCAATCTCATTGTCTTTGCTGCTCCTTCCTGTATTCCAACTTTCACATTCTAAAATATTTTATTATCTTGCTCTACCTGCCAATCACCCCTCACATTTCCTTCCAGGATATGTAAACCGTATTTTGTTTTTTTACTCCTTTGCCCTGACCTATGCAACACGCAGAAACAAGCTATATTACCTCTCAGCTATTCTTCAGCACAGTTTTATGAAAAATGTACTGCCCATGGTATTGAAACACAGAAAAAGCATCATAAATTAATAAAAAGCGCATGCTGATGAAAATTGGCATACCTGGCAACTATCGATACCTCCCTGTTCATATCCTGCACACAGGTTGTAGTCACCCACAGCACCATTGTACATGTTTGGGCTATTGCAATGCTCAACTGGAATCAGATTCACCGGAGCTTCCTGAAGGATATTCGATGGTTCAGTGGCTGAAGAAAAAAAATATATAAAATGCAGGGTCACCTTCAGGAATTTTGGCTCTGAGTACAAACTTAAAGATAACGATCCCTGCCGTGTTTCACTCTGAGCTCCTCGTACCACCCTCACAATTGGGACATCATGCCCTAAAGCTCGCTTTCCTGGACCTCATACACAGCCACTGATTGTACCCTGCTGATGGAGGCTCTTTTTAAATGATTGGGTGTACAATAATTAAACTGATTCCAGTATGGAAACATATAATAATAAAATATGACTTTATCTGGAAAGATAGTATGTAATATCTTTTACACAATTTTTTTCTATGCATCTAACATAGAGAATAACATACAATTGTGGAACTAGAAGAAAAGCCATACATGTGTACAAAACCTATAGATAAATCTGTGCTTACATGTTTCTTTAATGACACCCCAACCTGCAATGTAGCAACCGGTCATCTTCCCCAGAACCTCTTGTTTGGCAGGAAGGCACGCAGGCTGAGTGTAGTCATCAAATATGATTGCCTTATTGAGTCTCAGCAAGACAATGTCATTTTGTTCAGATTCAGGGATGTAGTCCTTATGTTGAATCTTTTGTTGTATAGTTCGTATCTGGGCTTTTATCCCCACATTTGACAGTTTGGTGGCGCCAAACACAAGCCTCCAGGAACTATATTCTCTGAATAAAATCAAAGTACAATTTATAAGCCATCTTACTTTCTCATTTATTGATTAATACCACATTTCTCTTAACCCCTTTAAGACCGGGACATACCTGGTACTTCCTGGTCAAAGGTAAACCGCCAGACCGGGACGCACCAGGTACGTCATCGATGATGCGCGATCCAGCGTCGCTATGAATGCTGGGATCGCGAGAGGCGGCTGCTACTGACCGCTGGGTGTCCCAAGCGATCAGTAGCAGCCACTCCCCCTCAATTCCGTGCATGTGATCACTTTGAAGCGAATCACGAGCACGGAATTAAAATATTTAAAAAAAAACTGCGGTCTTGTTTGTACAGACAACTCTCTGGTCTAAATATTATTATCCAAACCCGGTATTTATTATAGACATGTAGTCAGAGACTTGAATCCCCCCCAAATAAAAACCCCAATATTGTATACTATAAAAATATTTAGGAGATAAGATGCTCATGCTTTCTATTAACGAATGGTGACTATGGTTCTGATTATGGGAATTATATGAATTGTTTCTATAAAAAGAGATCACAATCAGTTGCAACATACAGGGAAAAGAAAAATGTTGGTGCGCTAAGCTAGTCCCAGGCTCAAATAATACAAATGTGGAAAATGAGGCCTACAAAACAGGTGTGAGCATGCTGCAAATACAGTGTATTGGCTGTACAATGTATACAAAAAACAAAAAACTGTCTGCGCTTCTCATCCTAATAACATTGGCAACAAATATACCGTATTTGCTTGATTATAAGACGAGGTTTTTTTCAGAGCAAATGCTCTGAAAAATACCCCTCGTCTTATAATCGGGGTCGTCTTATAATCAGACCTCAAATAGGTCTGACTATGAGACAACTAAGATCCAGATCCCCCACAGCTGCAGGGGACCTGGATCCTCCTGTCCTCCCCCCCCGCCCCACTTACCGGTGCTTCTGAGTCCCCGGTATGCAGCCGGGGCAGCGTGTAGATGTCTACGCGATTCGCGTAGACAACTTACGCTGCAGCCGGAAGGAGGTGTGGCTAGCAGCGGGGGTTGTCTGCGTCCATCGCGCAGACCTTCTCCGGCTGTCAGAGATCAGAGTTCCCTGCACCGGGGGGCAGGGGAGTGTTAAATGGGGGGCATAAGGCATGTCTGGACGCAGAGTGTTCGATTAAATGCCCTTTAACCCCCTTAATGCCACTCTGCCTCCAGAAATGCCTTTTTAATGCTGTATATGCCACTCTGCCTCCTGAAATGCCTTAAACCTCCCTATATGCCACTCTGCCCCATAATATGCCTTTTAACCCCCTTAATGCCAGAGTGGCATATAGGGGTATAAGGCATTTCTGGGGGCAGAGTGGCACATAGGGGGTCAAAAGGCATATCATGGGGCACAGTGGCATATAGGGTTAAAAGGCATATCATGGGGCACAGTGGCATATAGGGGGTATAAGGCATTTCTGGGGCAGATGTGCATAACTGGGGGGGGGGGCAGGTTGGAAAATAGAAGGAAATAAAACCAAAATATTTTTCTCAATCATAGCTTTTATTAAAAAAAATAGTTTACATGAATTAACATTCACTGGTAAAACTTTTTCCCTATAGGGTCATCTTATATTCAGGCTTTTTCTTTTTTTCCTAAATTAATATTCAGATTTGGGGGGTCGTCTTATAATAGAGCAAATACGGTATAAATATTTTTTTTAGTTGTACCATACAACCCACAGGTCCAGTATCTGCTAAACTGTTATAACTCCCATAAAAAAAATCTTACTTACTTGTCACGATATATGAAACAATGGGCAGCTGTGAGCACCCACAAGTCATCCAAGATGACACCTCCACATAGATGAACATAAGTATCTTTATATGGCTCCTGAATACTAACCATCCACGGCCAACTACCGGGCTCCGCATTCTTTCCTTCTACCACACGGCAGCCAAGTATATCTGCCACAAGAGGTCTATTTCCGCAGACTGAAATAAAAATAAAAGGGCATTTAAGAAACTGGAGTCCTAGAAGAATATTTCACCAATGAAATGTACCCATCGTGACAATGGCTGTTTTAACATTTCTTCGGTGCTTGTGTTTAGCTGTAATTTTCTTCCTTACAGTTTACTGAACCCACAGTTATATATATTGTAAGTAGGGCTTACTTTAGATGTAATTATTTTGATTGTATCATATCATTAACTATAAAACAAAGTATAAAATATGGTGAAAAATTGAGAGAAAAAGAACTTCTACTTTTTACTCATATATAAAAACTAATGAAAAAAACTCCTGAGTTTAGAAATAACCAATTATTTTTTTTTGCTTTTTTCTGCACATTATGGGGCAATAAGTACAAGTAGCATTTTGCTACTTCAAAACCAATTTTTCCAAATCTGGTAATTCTGCCATGTGCTTTTTCCAGGAAACCCCAGGGTATTTTACATGATGGTATTTTAACTCTTTCCATGCGCACATTTTACCACCAGCCTTTGTCAAAGTTTTTTGTGTATAAATTTACAGCTCCTGGTATATGCCACTGTCACACAACACCCCGACATGTGTTCAGCAACATCTCCCGAGTACAGTGATACCACCCATGCATGGGTTTGCCTGGTTTGGCGGCAAAAGGGCCATATTTGGGGAATGTGCATTTTTCAATGTTGAACTTTGACATTTGGTGATCCTGTGCTCATGCCCTATTTGGTACATTTTTGTGCCTGGCCAATTCAGTGTGCCCAATAAAACCATATATTTTTGAAAACTAGAGACCCCAGAGTATTTCAAATGCTGGTATTTTAACTCTTTCCATGCACACATTTTACAACCAGCCTTTGTCAAAGTTTGCAGTAGTATTTTTTGTGTGTATTTTTCCCACACACATTGTACTTTAGGTATGAATTTACAGTTCCTGGTATATGTCACTGTCACATAACACTCCAATATGTGTTCAGCAGAGACCCACATGCATGGGTTTGTCGGGTTGTTTGGGGGCTAAAAGGCCACATTTGGGACATGCGCATTTTTCAAACTGGAAATTTGAAATGTGGTCATCCTGCCCCCTGTGTTAATTGTGACATTGTTAAACCCGGCCAATTCAATTTACCCCATCAAATCATAAATTTTTTTAAAAGTAGACACCCCATGGACATTTAACATGCCAGTATTTTAACTCTTTCCATGCAAGAATTGTTTGAAGATATAGTGCTAATTTTAGGATATTTTTAATTTATTTATTTATTTTCCTTTTTTTGGAACTGGAAGGTTCCCATGACATCAGTGGAAAATTAGTGGAAACAGACTCAGACAGTCTCTCTCACACACAGAGACTCAGGCAGTCTCTCTCTCTCTCACACACACACACACACACACACACACACACACACACACACAGGCATTCACAAAATTTACTGTAAAAAGGCACTTTGAACAATTTCAAGCTGTTCAAGAAAATATATATATGAAAATATATTAACAAAACATTTAAAGACCCACTTAACAATTTTTTTAAATCTGCTTCTTGGAAACAAGCTGAAAACTGCATGTACATCAAGAAAAAAAATTGACTCAAAATGGTATATGTGGTTTTCACCTTTTTTTCCAAAAGGTATTTTTTTAAACAAATCTGGATATGCTTTATGCCACTGTGCTCCCCTAGATATGCTTTATGCCCACCCAGGTATGTCACGTTGCCCCCTGATATGCCACTCTGCCCCCCTAGATATGCTTTTTGCCCCACTAGATATGCCACTCTGACCCCCCCTCCAACTTACCAATGCACCCCCAGGCTCCACGGTGCCTAGTGGGGACAGCCATCATAGAAGCGGAAGTACCATCAGCAGCGGAAGTTGTCTGCGCGCATTGCCATTTCTCAGCTGCCAGAGAGGAGAATACAGGTCCCCTGCAGGGGGATGCTCGTCTCTGGCAGCCGGGGCTTCTGTGGTGGAGCACCGTAAAGTCACGTAACACCTGCGCTCCTTCGGAGAGGAGGATCCGCTGCGGGGGACCTGGATCCTACTATCCGGCAGCCGGATCCTCACCCTGCTGTTTGCCTGCAGCAGGGATAAATGAAAAAGAAAGATGAACACCCACCCGGCGCCCAGAACTGGTACAGGTCCCCGGCGCGGTGGTTGGCGACCCCTGCTCTAGAGAACTCTGGCTCCACTTGCAGGTTGAATACAGGTACTGCATTCAACCATGCAAGTCAATGGAGCCCAGCTTTCTAATCACAACGTGATTAGTAAAATATTTAAAAAATATGGAAAAAAAAGCTTTAAAAAAGTAGTAACAATTAGGAATAAAATAAAGTAAGGCTGCAACTAACGATTATTTTCATAATCGATTAGTTGGCCGATTATTTTTTTGATTAATCGGATAAAAAAAACAATCTGCAAATTTTTCATTTATTTAAAATAATGTAATCAACAAACTGGGTGTTAAGAACAAACATCAGAATAAAAAACTGAAAATTTACATTAACGTGTCATTAACCATTTTATCTCTATCACAATGGCATTTCCCTAATTTCCTTATTTTACTGACATAATAATAAAAGCTATATTTTAAAGGTACAAGAACGCATTTCTTGTTTTTATTTCCCTACCTTCCCCCCAGTTATGCACATCTGACCCCAGGCTTGCCACTCTGCCCCCATATATGCTTTATACCTTCCTATATGACACTCTACCCCCCAGATATGCCTTATACCTTCCTATATGCCACTCTGCCCCCCAGATATGCCTTATACCTTCCTATATCGACTCTACCCCCTTATATGCTACTCTGCCTCCCAGATATGCCTTATACCTCCCTATATGCCACTCTGCCCCCCAATATACCTTATACCTCCCTATATGCCACTCTGCCCCCAATATTCCTTATACCTATATACCTTATATCCTCCTATATGCCTATGTGCCCCCGATATGCCTTATATCCCCCTGATATGCCACTCCGCCCCCCAGATATGCCTTATACCTTCCTATATGTCACTCTACCCCTATCTATGCCTTATACCTTCCTATATGCCACTATGCCCCCCAGATATGCCTTATACCTTCCTATATGTCACTCTACCCCCTTATATGCTACTCTGCCCCCCAGATATGCCACTCTGCCCCCCTGCTATGCCTTATACCTCCCTATATGCCTTCTACCGATATACCTTATATCCCCCTATATGCCACTGTGCCCCCTGATATGCCACTCCGCCCTCCAGATATGCCTTATACCTTCCTATATGCCATACTGCTCATAGATATTCCTTATACCTCCCTATAAGCCACTATGCCCCCTGATATGCCTTACACCCCCGCTGATATTCCTTAAGCCCCGTCCCATACTACATGGTGTCTAGTGGGGGCAGCCGGTGAATCTCCGCTGCTGGTCGGCACTTTCGCTAGAGCTTCTATGACTGAGCATCGGAAAGTCATGTGACGCCAGTGCTCCATCATAGAAGCCCCATCGGAAGTGAAGGGCAGTAGCGTAGGTTGTCTGTGCGCATCGCACAGACGCCCACTGGCTGCCAGATAGGAGTATCCTCCGCAGCACTGAAGGGGACCTGGATCGTCCTCCCTGGCAGCTGGTGGGTGTCTGTGGAATGCACATGATGGAGCACTGGAAGGTCATGTGATGCCGGAGCTCAGTCATAGAAGCCCCGGCGGAAGTGGAGGGCAGAAGCGGTGGTTGTCTGTGTGCATCGCACAGACGCCCAGAGCTGCCAGGGAGGACCTCAAATAGAGGCCGGATTATAAGACGAGTGGTATTTTTCAGAGCATTAACATCTTATAGTCGATAAAATCAATTCAACCGATTCGTTGATGGTTTTCATTATTGATTAGTTGTTTAAGCTCTAAAATAAAATTAGCACTGTATCTTCCCAAAAATCTTGACATGGAAAGAGTTAAAGTAAAAGCATTTCAAATACCGATGGGGTTTGATGGGGTAAATTGGAGTGGCCGGGCTCAAAGATAGGGCACAGCCACAGACTGACCAAAAAGGGGGGAGGGGCAGACTTCCCAAATGTGGCCTTTTAACCCCCAGAGAAACCCATGCATGGGGGTATCACTGTACTCAGGAGATGTTGCTGAACACATATGGGGTGTTGTTTGATGTTTGACGTATACCTGGAGCTATAATCTTACACCTGAAGTACAATTTGTGTGAAAGAAAAATAAAAATACTACCACAAACTTTCGCAAAGGCTGGTGGTAGAATCTCATGCATGGAAAGGTTTAAAATACTAGCATTTAAAATACCTTGGGGTGTCTAGTTTTCAAAAATATATGGTTTGATGGGATACATTGAATTAGCTGTCTTCAAAGATGGCCCTATCAGGACATGGGGGCAGTAGGACCAGATGTAAAAGTTTGTTTGACAGCCTGGACTCCCACCTGACAGCAGAAGACAGCATTGCCGGCTTTCTGCTGCCCAATCTGATGTAACAGCTTCCGGCACGAAAGCCGGAAAACTGTTACATTTTTAAAACACAGATCGCGCGATCAGGCATTCCCTTCCGGGTCGCGTCACTGCTGATGTCACCAGGAAGGTCATCCGAGGACAGGATGTCCCCTGCATCCCCGATGAGGCACAGACGTTGCGATCTCTATGCAAGTGTGTGGGAACTTGCATAGAGATCAGTGTGATCGGTGCAGGGGGAATGCAGGGAGGAGAGTGAGAGTGATTTAAAAAAAAAATCACTAAAATAATACAATAAATAATCATTAAAAAAACAATAAAGCTAAGTGATGTCATTGTGACATCACTGGCATTAATAACACGTTCAAGAGGTCCCTAAGAGGACCTCTAACCATTTTAAAAAAAATATATATAAAAATACAAAACCCTTACATCCCATTGCCCTAACTAACACAACATCTACCCAGTATAACGCTCCTGCCCCCGTTCACAACCCCCAAACCCATTAAGCCATAAGCATAAAAATTCTACAAATAATGTACACCTTATAGTATGTTACCTATAAGTGCTGGAAAAGTATGGAAAATCTATATAAATTAGGTTAGGTATTTCTGTAATCAGGACACCAGAATTGATAAAGTTAGGTGTTTTTTTTCTAATTTTCGCTAGTTTTCACAAAACATTCTACATTTTCAGCTAATCATCTAACTATGTTATCAAAAGAAAGCGCTCTCTCTCCTCGAAAAAACAATATATAGTTTATATGGGTACACCATTCACGGGAAAAGCGAATAATCGCTGAACCGACATAGCGCAAAAATGGCAAAATTGCTCCAGGACTTGAGGTACCAAAAACCCCTGGGATTGAAGGGGTTAAATATCTCACCAATTATTTTTGTTTTATGCACTTTTAAAAAAAAACTAAATGACATGAACACATGCATTGTATGTATATCTGTAATAACAGATATACTTTCCTCTATCATAAGAGCTTATAGACAGACTAAAAACTATACCTATAGTAAGTAAAATCAGTAAAAGCTTCATGCTTGGACCTGCACATTTAAACACGATCTAGTTATCCCACAGAATGTACGGAATAATATCACATGTAACACGGAAGATAATCTCTGCGCCATAACATTGGTTTTCAAACGGTCCGCAATATTCGTTAACGGAAGTGACGTCAGTCAGCAGTCAGTCACGGACCATGCAATATGTCGGCGCCCAGCTCCGAAGCAAAGCGTTTCCTTGGAGATGCTAGTAGCAGTGCTGCTGCCGCTGAAGAAGACGAATATGAGGTGGTGGAGGTAAGATGTTAAATAGCAGGGCCAATGGCTACAATGTAATACTATCCTTTAGTGTTACACGGTTTTTAATTCGTCTGCAGGTATTCACGGTACCGTATTCCCGTGAATAGAATGCTTTTATCCAAATGAATATGGAATACACGATAAAGTACTTTTCCTATATGCTGTAAGGAGCGAGGGCCCTGTGGCATTAGGGAAGGGTGCATTTGAGCTGCAGTTCCATCTTGCAGCAACTCTGGTCTTGCTGCTTTGGGGTGAAGTCGCTTCAGAGTATTCGGGAGTAGCAGAGGGTTGCATTTCCAGCTCTGCTCTAGTGGATTGCACAGTATTATGTAAACGCTCAGTCCTCTTCCAGCGAGGAGCACCTTTTAATAAATTGCTAATGTTGAACTCTTTCCCAATTGTTATACTTTCAGGAACAGTTGGTTTTGGTGGAGTTAACAGGAATTATTGATTTAGACATCTTGGAAAAATGTGACAACAGATGCAAGATTTTGGTGAGTTAACTTCTGACATTGATTGATTACATAATAAAAGTGTCACTTTGGAACCAGAACTGAAACATTTTTCTTTTGGTTCTTAATGATATCTATGAAAGAGAGTATTGTCACTTTTGTTGCTGACAATATACCATATATCTAGTAGACAGTTTATAAACAGACGGTAGGGGAAGCAAAGGTGATGTGCTGTCCCATTTTGAAATGCAAACTGTGTTAAAGCCCTTTGCATCTGGTAACGTGCAAAAAAATGCCCCCATGTCGCCACAATTGTGGTGATCGCAGGGGCACTGCTGCTGCCACCCTGAGCCCCCAAGAAGCCCACGGGAGGGATTCTGCAGGCTCAACAAGATCGTGGTTTCAGGTAAGGGGATTGTGTGTCGGGTCTCTGCTACAACATTCCCCTTCTGCATGATTGCTTCATGAGAGCGACAGTGCAGCGTTAAACCCTTCAAGGCGGCACTTTAGGGGTTAATGCATTTTGTACAGGGCTCTGCAGAGCAGCAGCAGCAAAAAAGAGCCCCCCATAAGCCTTTTGCCCACTCCTTTTCTGGCTGCTATTGGGGCGCAAATCCCAGCATACCACATATTTAAAATATCTTATTTATAAACAGCGATGTGTGTCGTTCTTATTTAACCCTGTAAGTGCCAAAATGAATGAAAATACCAGGCATATGAGGTGTTTCTAAGAACAGGACAAATAACTAAATACACTTTTGGAGTTTTTTTCCATTTGCCCTGGTTATATATATATGTAGGCACTAGGAATTCCAGGTTCAAAGAATTAGGATACAGACGTGTGTTTACAACAATCATAATTATCAAGATAAGTGTTAGGGATTGCTTACAATTTTTTTGTATTACATTCCCCCCCCCCCCCGAGTTAGTAAATACATTTATTTATTTGGCTAAATAAAATCGGCACCTATAAATAATTTATATAGTATAACCCGTTTTAGTTTAGGCTTTGTCATTGATATATTTGCATAATTTGTGTCATTTCTGTTTTCATGCAGGGAATTAACACAGAAAAACCATTCCTACAAGTTGATAAATACGTGTTTGCAGGAGAGTATGAAGGTATGGATGCGCTTAAATATCGGGGACTCCCACGCGAATCCCATAAATAAAAACTATTTTAAAAACTGTGCAGAGGTAAAGCTGATCGTCACTGTTTAATTAAAACTCGTGTGTATCTGCCAACCATGCAGTGTTAAGCGTAGTGTTTAAGTTTGCAAATAAATTACAGAAAAATAATAAAAGCAATAAAAAGAAATGACTGATTTACCTGATGAAGCACTGTGGTAGTGGCATCACATCACACTATGGTACTGTCTGCAAACTCCCACTTTGCTTTGTCACAATACGTGGGTTCAGTCTCAAGCACGGTGACTTTTGTTATATGAGCAATTAGGGGTGGCAGGTTTATGGGGAAAACATTAATGCGTATATCCGTTTTTAAGAATTGAGACAAATACAGTGTTCAACAGCACAAACTTCTTAAGGGGGAGTCTTGTGAGTTTTAGATATAGTGTTTTATACCACCCAGTAGCACAGCACGGGAAATATCTGGAATTTTTGACATTTACATTTCAAATACAAACACAAATAAACACAAATGAGCTGATTCTTTATGTTAATGATTTCCTTTTTCTATAAGTGCATCTGTCATTCAGTAATGACAAGGTGTCATTTTGTAGAGGGTAACTTGTTGCTGTATATTGTGCTAGCCAGTTCTATAAGTGAAAAGTGATGTCATAGGCTAACAGAAATAAAAGCTGAATATAGCCTCCAGGTGTGTTGCATGCACACTAGTCTCATCTCCAACACGTCACAAAATGGTTTGTGAGGTGTGTCCACAACATTTTGGCATAGAAAAGACAGCAGTGTGCAGACCATCCAGACAGCCATATTGAAAAGTAAGATCAAGCGAGTATCTGTGGCCGAGGGAAGAAGATATTGTGTTTTTAAAACAGTTTTAAATAATACTATTTAAAAAGATAAGGAGACTGTCCATGCTAATTTATAAGGGTTGTCAGTCTGGCATGAATGTTAAATATCATTCATACATCAAATAATGTTATTTTCACTAAAAATGGTTAAATAAAACTAACACGTTTTCTTTGTTTTTCAGATGCCCTTGGCACCTTTGTGATATTTGAAGAAACGTCAGAACAAGGTAAGGTTTTCATTGAATAACTTAGAAGAGATCTTGAATTAACCCTTTAGTACATCAGAGAACATTGCATAGCGCAATGACCCATGTATGTAGTGGCATATATGCTTTGCCCCTGGAATGAATTGACTATTTTGCCTATGTGACGTTTTATTAAATTATTAGGTACCAAATTAATTCCATATTCAGACAGGATCCACCAACATACCAATAAATATTCAGTGGTTATGTTGCATCTATGATACTTGCATGACCTAGGAAATGTATAGCAGTATGTCTTAACTGTCTGTATTATTACCACTGTCTTTGTATTCCTCATAAATGGAATCGGTAAATTCATCTTGGAGTTAAAATAGAAAAAATACTACACATATTTGTTCTTTCCTACATGGCCAGCACAAGGGCCCATGGTACCCTAGGCAAACTATGACCCCTCCGAATGTCTCTATTGGAATCCCTTTTATATGGAATTGCTGATATTGCAACATTGCCCATTACGTGGCAGGAAAGAAACAGCTGTGTAACTTGCTGCTGATAGATAAAGATTCTCTGTTATTGTAACCATGTCATTGTTATAGTATTGATGTAAGCATTTCTCTGTCACATTTTTTTAGTGGATGGAGATAACCCAAAACCCCAGTTGAAATACAAATGTCATACGACAAAGAAACTAAATATGACAAGGACATTTTTGACAGAAAAGAAAGAAGGTGATGAGGGAGGTCAGTATATGTAAAATTTAATAAAATATATAAATGGAACCAGAATTCTGCTGACTGTCTTAACTTTGTGGGTTCTGTAATTCTGCTCATTCAGTAATGTGTACAGGATATTTGCGCATGTACACAGACAGGCACTGTGAAGTTCACTGTATTTTCTCCCATGGAAGATGGACTATGTGGGGTTTCTGTGTCAACCTCACAAGAGCCTTAGCTCCTCTCCATAGCATTCCTCAATATTAAAAATGTTTGCTCTCTTAGAAAATATCAAAAGTGATTATCCAGGCTTCATACCGCAGTTGAAAGGGCCACAAGAAGTGCTACCTAGCTAGCTTTTAGATTGATAATTCTGACTACCGTATTTATCGGCGTATAACACGCACTGGTGTATAACACGCACCCCCATTTTTGAACAAAAAAACTGAACAAAAAAAACTTCATCAGAATCACTGCTATCTGGGAAACCACACACACACAGTAAGACACACACAGTAAGACACACACACAGTAAGACACACTCACACTCAGACACACACTCAGACACACACACCCTAACCCCCCTTCTCAGGATCTCCCCTCTCTCTCCCTAACCCCATCCCGGTCACTTACCTTCAACTCCTGTGTTGGAAGCGTGAGGCGTTTGTCTCGGGTGCCGGCGCTTCACTGCTGAGCGCCGGCACCCGAGACAAACGCCTCACGCTTCCAACACAAGAGTTGAAGCGCTGAGGCAGGCGGAGGCAGGCGGCAGGCGGCTGAGGCAGGCGGCGGGCGGCGGCGGGCGGCGGCGGCTGAGGCAGGCGGCTGAGGCTGAGGCAGGCGGCGGCGGCCGCCAGCAGAGGAGTCCTGGATTTCTGTCAGTCAGGGGGGCCCGAGAGTTGCCGAGCGGTCGTCTTCAGCAACCGCTCGGCACCCCTTGGGCCCCCCCTGACTGGCAGAACTCCAGGGCCCGGTCGCAGTTGCGACCCCGGTAGTTCCGCCACTGGCTCTAGGATTTATCGGCGTATAACACGCAGGTAGGATTTCAGCTTCAAATTTTAGTTAAAAAAGTGCGTGTTATACGCCGATAAATACGGTACTTAAGACCAAACAACTGACTCAGGAGGAATGATTCCCAACTCACTCCATTGTGGCATGAACATGTGATGTTTATGCCAGTTTTTTCAAATTGATTCTGGGAATAGGTGCAGGATGCTAAGATTTTGTTGTACTAAAACTAAGCTAGTTTTCCAAGTATATGAGGCTTTAAGCTGCCCGGACAAAAAAGAGGCTCCTACAAATGTCCCTGAGCTAATAAATATATATGAAATATATGCCCGTCTACCATAGAGTGCAGTCATAGGGAGTTTTTCTTTAAATGAGTATTTTGTTACTCCAAGGAACCATCTAACATTGCCGTTCTATTGTGTTGTAGGAGTATTTTGCCTGTTAAAACATGGAAATGGAAACTACATTTAAAACTTAACATGTTATTCTGTGTTTATGTTAATGTTTTCTCTACATTTGTTCCAGTGGACAAAGTTGAATGGTTCCAGATTAAAGATGATGACAATGCCTGTTGGCCCAACATGATATGCAACTTTGCACAGGAGGGTGAAGAAGGTGAAAATGCAGAGGATGCATCTCAGAGTGAACCTGAAGAAGAGCAGGAGCAGCTGGATGTATCAACTGAGGACTCTGGAAACCTGGAGCAAAGTGTTGATAATGAAAAGCAGGACTCTGAGATGGAGGAGTCTGTATCACACCCCGCTTGTCAACAAGAAGGGCAGGACCTCAGTCAACTGACAGAAGAAACCAGTTCTAAAGATCAAGGAGAACAAAGTTCCCATGAGTGAAACATGCCATATAAAAAAAGGTATTTCAACAATGAATCGTTATTGTTATCCTTTGTTAATATAGCTCAAACAAATTTTGCAAAGATGACAATTACACACAAAAAGTTTTGGAGCAATACATTTTTCACTCTTTTTACAGTTTTGTTGCTTTTAAAAAATGTCACTTGTTTTGTCCCTGAATTCTCCAGTACCTAACCAGAGCAACCATGATAAACCACATCATGTTTACAATTGTGATGTTGTTTGCTCTTGTGATCACATGTCAAGATTTATAGCTAAGCAGAATGCAGCTTTACCGAAAACCCACATTTTCAGCAACATTGATATCATGAGATACAAGAAGTCTCCATGATCCCATGTTATAGAGAAAGAAGAACACAGATGGATGACGTTTTACCATGCCCTGTATTTTTTTAAGCAGAGTGTCCTTAAATTAAGAAAATGGCAATTAATATATGTGACACTTTAGACTGTTTATTCCAAGAACTTTGTGCTAAATGATAAATAAATAAATGTAGATCTAAGTTTCTTATTGGTTTGGGTATGGAGGGAATTTCCCCATCTCCAACAAATGAATTTGAAGATATAGCGACTTAGATGCTGAGCCAAACAGGAGTTACATGTAAGTGTGGCTCCACGTGATCGCACTTTTATTTGAGTTATTTTCTGCTGAGCTAATTGGGAAAACTTGGCCTCCCTATGAGGAGTTGATGTAGGCTGTATTAGGGCTCACCCAGTTACTCTTGCACACACTTTATATTTCAGTAAGGAAAACTAACCCTTTAACCACCTGGATTTATTTTCATATCTATAATCTGCATTTTAGTATTAAAAATACCCCAGACTATTTCAAATACACTGTCTAAATTGGACGCCAGAGTGGCATGAGCCTCCTCCACAGTGTACATATGGGGCATTTTAATGATTTTTTTTTGTTTGTTTTATTATAACTCCCAATCTAACACTAACCTACTTATCCCAACCAATTGGCCACCTAACTCATAATAATAATAAAAAGATTCCCACAAAAAGAAAAAAAAGAGTAATGCATTGTACTGATTCCGACAATAGCATGCTCTGTAAAGGTAAAATTAAATTAGTTTAAGCCTTTAAATGTCAAAACAAATAATAAGGGGAATTTTTTTTTTTTAAGTAAAAGGATATTGATTAATTAGAGTTAATTTTATACTCCAACATAACTTACCAGCCCAAATAATTTCATCACTACCAATCGTTTTATGTATAACTTTCTTATGTGCCCTTCGCAAACCTGATGCTGCTTTGTGAATACATGGTGATAACAAACATGAAATACAGACATACCTACATACATTTCTATGTGGATTGCCTTACTGTTGCCCATTGGAAGCTGTGAAGCAGTGTCCTGAATGCAATAGACTAACATGAAATATTGCAGACACAGCATAAAATAACGAGTGATGGGTATGGATTAAAATTGAACAGAACACTCATTCTGTTCAGAGCCTGTTTTTTTTTCTAGTTAACACTGCTTCAGAAGTTATCACAAAGTTCTGCTATGCGCTGTTTTCGCCTCTGATTTTATGGTGTCCTATGTTTGGGTCTTCTTCACAAAGAAGGTATGCTGACAGAATGTGGGAGAAGTGGAATAAAATACACAATACTGTGATTGGGATGAGTTTATTTGCATTTATAGATTGCAAAGTAGATCTATAAATGAAAAGGTGGGCAAACAAGCCATATGAAGTGCCTTATCTCTTGTACAAATATGAGTGGGGGGTTGCTAAAAACCCAACAAAATTGTAAGAATTTGCACTGTTGCATTTGCAACAGAAATATCTGAAATACCTTTTGATTGATCATATGTATATTATGCTGTGAGTTTAATATTCTCCATTGTACCTGTTCATACACTTGTGGTACCTTATTGCATTACCCCCAAAGTGTATGTGTTTCTTCTTGACTGGATGTAAGCCTTGAAGCACTGTTGGTAGCATTCTCTTTAACATATTTATTTTTAGGTGGAAACTGCGTGACTTGCTTCTATTTGCAGTTATGTTTGTTAAATGTTCTGTGTACTTAAACCATCGGTTTCCAATAAGTGCAAAATCCTCTGGGGAACCCACATAACAACTTCACCCTAGGCTAGTATTAGCTCTCCTGGGTGAATGTGGTAGAAATATATCCTGTTTCTAGGTAATCACACACAAGAAAGGACTATGGTCAGAGGTGCAGATCCATTCCTTGGAGACTACGATCTGATCTTTACATGTGGAAAAAAAAAACTTGCTATGTAGCCTGATAGTTTCAAATATAATCTACAGGTCCATAATACATTAATAGGTTATTGGAAAATAAAAAGAAGAAATTTAAGATGTAATACATTCAACACTGGGTTAAATATAAGATTTCCCTAGCTGATGTGTTTATTCAAGCAGCCATTGTGAGAATTGTCTGACCACGGAGGAGGAGGGGATCTGCAGCTTCTCCTTAAGGTAAGTACCCTGTTTCTTCCATTTTCTAAGAATGTATAAGGTACTCCATAAACTATTTCATATGCATTGTTCTTTAGTGGGGCTGTCAGTGTCACAAACATTAAACTATTTGTTCAACTGGTTTTGTTTTATGAAGAAAGAACATATGGAAACATTATGAATTTTACACACTAGGGGGCGACTCATGCTGCTACTTTGATGGAACTGCACCACACACCTCTGCCCTTAATTGTTCATAAACTCTACTATTCTCTGCAGCTGAAAAAAGTGTCAGATAACAAGATAATGCTGATCGACCCGAGTCTAACCTTGAATGCCTGCTTTTTTGCACTACATAAAGGGTTTGGCTTTATTCAGTAAGCAGTGAGGTGAGTTGAAATGAGAATAAAAAAAATAAAGTAAATAAAGTATGCACTATGAGGAGCCAGGTGCTAGGGCCTTACCTGGTACTGTAGCGCTAGAGAGTAGGAACCACATGCAAGTACTCTGTGCTTTACAAAGCCCACTGGCAGGTTATCTGCTAGTGTATGTAACTTGCAGATGCAGCAGGACATAGAACTCTTTGGTGGATTTGCAAAGTCATAGGCTCAGGTGCATATATGACAGGTCTGAAAATGACAGCAGGGACCAAATGACAAAGGAAAGCAAGATGACAGAGGACTTGCAAAAACTCTGTCTATGTCCACAAATCCAGAGACAGGTAGACAAAAGATAATACTGGAGCAGTGGTAGGATTTCAAGTTCAGGGTCTGAACAATCTGAGAAGGAGTTACCCAGGTGGTCCAGTCCAATTGGTATGGGACAAGGTAACAGACTACACTAAAACAACAAATGTAGAAAGCCACATGCTTTTTACACAGCCAAAGTCCTGCCCCTCAGCCACTGACACCTGAAATGTTGGGGGTATGACAGATATTTTAGTAAACTATTTCCAAATAGTATATCACCCCTTTATGTCCATAGATGTACCTGGTTTAGATATAAGTAAACCTAAATCTGAATGGCTAAGAATCTCAACATGTCTGTGTGCGTGTTTGAAATTGGTACTTATGTGACAGATTAAATATAGAGCAAATTAGGCAAACTGCACATTTAGCACAGAAATATGGTAGTGATAAGTACAGAATTCATTAGTACCAGTGTCAAGGTACCAAGAAGGGTTGGGAACTCTTGGGCCTGCCTGCTCTGCCTGCTCTGACATCACATCCATTTATTACAATGCATACACTCATTGCTGGAGACATAAATCGTTAACTCTATCTATAGAATGTATTTGCTTATTATAAGTTGCTTATTACATTTGTTAATACTATGATAAATGTAAAATACATGCTCTGTATTTAACTTTTAGCTTTCTATTATGCTAAGTATGCTACTTATATGCTAAGTATGCTACGCAGTCTAGACAAAGAGCTCCGGTAGCTGCTATTAATACCCAAGACGTAAGATAAGTCTCTTTTCTCTTTTTATGCAAGTCATTTGAACTTGGTAAGATAAGAAAACATGTTCTGACATAGATGCACTGTTAGCAATATTCACGCTGTTATCATTGCCTCCATAAGGTGCTCACAGATATTTCTAGGAAAGCCCTACAGATTAAGGCCTGTTCTGCTTTATACAGTACATGATTACAAAATGAAAACTGGTCCCTCCTTTAGGCCGTTTAATGAAGACAGGTGAATGAGTTAATTCAATTCCACAGTGCTTCCAACTCGTGAACGAATTACATTGTATTTGATCACTGACTGCATATGTAGCTCAGTAGTTGGAAACATAGAATTTGATGGCAGATAAGAACTATTAGGTCCATCTAGTCTTTTCATTTAAGCCATGCAGACACACACAGCCTTCACACTTGTAAATGAGCTACAAACTACACGGTATCTGTACTGGGTAGCCTAGAGCGTAATCCTGCAGGGTGATGCAGAGTGTGTGGCTGCCCCCTTTGTCCAGGGATCCAGGATGGAAATGTTGGTGAGCATGATTTTAGCTAATGTTAAGACTCAGACCTTAATCAGTCCTTGGTCTCATTTTAGATAACTTTATGTCTGTCCCATACACGTTTAAATTCCCTCACTGTATTAACCTCTACCACTTTTACTGGGAGGCTGTTGCATTTATCCACCACCCTCTCAGTAATGTAAACAAAGTAGGTATAAGCTAGTGCTTGGAGAATTAATAAAAAATAATCTATATACGTGTTGAGGATGTTAAAAAAAACAATTGCATATGTAGGTGAACTTTTAAACTATCTTAAACTAAGTATCCCCAAAATGATTACATTGCTAAACAAAAAGCACAAGGTAAATTTTAATTAATTTATGCAAAAAGCTGTTCTCCGTAAGTGGGAAACCAAGGTTGTATTGGTGTCAGCCCAAGGCATATTGCAGCTCCTTCGTAATGTTTATTTGTCGGGGAAGAGGAGACAACACAATTTTTTTTAACCAGAAGGGATGCTGGTGTTCGGCAATTTTCAGAGTATTAACAGAATTCAGAATGTTGGTTCAGGCTAGGTTTTTGTGGACAGGTCTAGGTATGCGATGTGTTTCTAAACTGTGCCTAACAGTTTATAGAGAACTGGATACAAGTTATGCTATATGTGAAATACATTTCATATATCTTGCGTTTCCATATTATGTGTAACTTTTGGATCATTGTTTTACGTTCACCCATCACTTATAAGAAATAGAGATCATGTAAGAAGATCAATTGTACCAAATCTATACCAACTTGGTAATGGGGTGGTATAGTGAGATATTCATTTGGAAACACTAGGAGATTTAGTATATGTATGATGATTGCTATAATATGTGTCAAATATACTGCTTTAAAAACTGCTGACTCTTCCCTATACACTTCAGCCCTAAAGGGATTGTACTCCTGAGACTCAGATTGCAATAATATTGCAAAAATATGGGAGGTTAAATTAATACTTAAATTTAACTCTTTAAATGCTGGCCTCAACCGGGATAGGGAATTTGTATCCCATCATCACTTTGTAGATAACAAACCAGACATGCACACAACCTGACCCCATTAGAGTTCTGAATACCTCCTGACACCTCCTTTTATGACTCCAATCCACCTCTGATTTTAACACTGTTGACCGATCAAAGAACCTTGTCTTGGGCATTTTGATGTTATCTGCTTCCCAATTGTAACCATGCTATTTGACTGATACTTAAAGAGAGGTTTTTCACATTATTGTATAACATGCCTGATGAAGGGACCTGAGAGAAGCTTGCTATCTATACTTACTCAGTTGGCCAATAAAGGTATCATTCAAACTCCACTTGTTCCCACTTAAAGGATACTTTAGAATAAACATCAATTGTTCTCATTTTCATGTCAATGCCTGTATAAAACATATTTAATGCATTAAAGGCTAGTATATAAAGAAGTGGGTGAGCTGGTAGTGGGCATGAGTCAGGATGGGCACTACCTAGATCAGCCTCTTCACATGAGATGGCCATAGCCAGGTATTCCACTTGAAGCAATATCATCTCACCTGCGTCTACAAGTAACATCCTATGTCATACATTCTCTAATGCCAGTAAAATATGTTTAGAAATTTGTCTAAATACAACACACTCTTTCACTTCTAAATCCATTACTCAGTTTCATAAATAGCTAATAATAGGCCTCAAGTCATATAGAACGTTTCTGTCCAGGACTGCCCCGAAGTCTTGCCTCTAGCCACTCCTTCTAAAATAAAAGTGCCATTCTTTCAACATTTCAAATGTTGCTATGCTAGCATTATAACGCAGTCCTTAAATACGCTGTATTGGTAAGCAATGCAGCCCGTATCTGGTAGGCTTCAGTAAGGCATTATCTCCCGTCCTGTAGCATTATGTGCTCCTTTACTGGTATTACACTGCTTTCTTGTCCACGGTTGTATTGAGTGGTCTTTTATTGGCATAAACATCAGCCTTTCAAAAGCTGTTTCATATGTACACACCTAAGCGCAATGGACCTTTTGGTGGTGGCACCCATACCAACGTTTTATTTTTTGTATATTATTTATTTTATAAGCTTTGCACACAGGCTTATGTAATTTTCAGGAAATGCACAACATCCAATGTTCATATTGAGAACAGATGGGAAGGTTAACATGGGATGCCAACTAGAAGAGAGAAGCTGATAATCCATTATTTGAATAATGATTCTTCTGTCACATCTGTCATGTTAAGAAGGTCACACGGAAGGTCATGTGTATAATGTCATGGACGCGGTGTTGTGAATCATCATAAGGACTACAAACTTGGTGGGACATAATTATAACATTTTTAAGGCCTCAATGTTTAGCAACCAGCTGGTGGCAGCCTCTGGTGGATTCTCTAGGGTGACTGCATTTCCTGGATTGTCAGTAAATAAAAGCTGCTGTCCCATGCCCCAGGCAATGCTGGAGTGAAATAAATCTATTATACGCTGCCTTTCCCAACCTATGTCTAACAGCAGCAAGGGTGAGGGCAGGCAGAGAAACTTACTGATGTCTGTAAATCCTATAAGTCAAGCTAACACCCTCCTGTGCCTTCTAAGGGCAATCAGGACTACAGCGGGGAGGCATCCTCTCCCTACTTTCCTGGAATATGTATCTCTTTAGCTCAGATGGTATGTTGCATTCGTTTAAACAGTCAGTGCTTTGCACACCCTATTTAACACTTTCAGTGCTGACTTGGCTGGCTGCTTCATGCTAGATATTCCTATGATAGCACATAGTCATGCAAAATGTTGAAGGGTTAACAAGGCGTCTTGCACAAAGAAGAGAAAATTTATTTTTTTCTTACGCCACGTCCTGCCGTAAATGTTATCTGGAAACCTGGCTAGACTCTACGTGATAACGCTCTTCTAGGAAGACTTTCCACAAGATTTGCAACTGTGTCTGTGTGAATTTGTGCCCATTTAGACAAAAGAGCATTTGTGAGGTCAGGAATTGATGTTGGATGAGAACGCCTGGATCACAGCACTATCTTGGTAAACACAGCACGGCAAGGCCTTGTCCGTACATGGACACCAGTGTCCATGGCAATGTTTCTGAAAGTCCATAGAACATCATTAATTTGTCCACCACAGACCCCAGTAAATCCTGCCCACAGGGGCAGGGGTCTGTTCAGACTAATAATACACTTCAACAATAGATTATCTGGTACTGTTATGCCCAAGAATGGTGGTAATATTACAGTTAGTGATATGAAATTAAGCCATCAAAATTATGTAAAATCACAACATAAAAATGAATATATGCTGATTTATTATGTCATGGCCTGATCTGATACAGAAAAGTTGAGAGTCAATTTATTGTGCTTCACAATATCTGTAAATAGCATTTAAGGTACACTTGTTATTTTTTATTTGACATTACAAATTTATTTTTTGTGATTGCTTTCTATTTTTGTGGCACTAACTTAGTATATGTAATGGTTAGTGAGGACAGGATACCAGGAACGGTGATTGAACAGGGAAGGTGCACAGACACTAGAACTGTACCGCAAGGCAAAGGGGAAGACAAAGCCAGGCTGGGCCAGCAATAAATGGGCAACATCAGGAGCCATATCTTGGAGCAAAATTGGAATAGTAGACAAGCCGGGACAGGAAACCAAACATCAGGAGCATCAAACAGAATCAGGAACAAATATTAGGGTCAAAGGGAATGCTGTATCAAAACCTTCAAAACACAGTATTATATTGTAGCGCATAAACACATACACACCAACCAAGGGCAATAATTATTGGGAAAGCCCGGCGTTTTATAGACTTCTTCCAGAATCATCTGAAGTCAACCATAAGGTAGGGTCGCATAATAGGCTTCACATACATCATAAGCACGCCCAGCTTCTTCTGATGCAGACTACTCGTGCAGGGAGTAAAAGTGTATCTGGGAAATGGTGTTTCTCTTTGGCACGGTACAGTCTACAGGTGAGTCACTGTTGTATTTGATGATGCTAAACTTTAATATCAACCTACTGTGACCCAGCCGAAAATCACCCTTGCTTGTACTAATGTGAAGTTTCATGCATAGCATATGGGTGGGTACTTCAGGTTTCACTACAGACCTGTAAACAGTACCATACAACTCTTAAAGTATCAGAGTGTTTGTGTTCACATTGTCTTTAGATTAATGTACACTGTAAGATAACCCTTATGCCCCAAAAATTACCTGTCATCATAAATTTGCCTGTTTATGATGTATTAATGTTCAGTCTGTATATGTACTTCTGTTTTATTATGTCATTGACCAAAAAAAATGTGGATTACTTTCTTGAGACCAACTATGCATTGAACATCTCTTTAAATGAGGGACTCATCAGAAACAGGCTGTCTGTATACATACCACTCTAGGACATAAGGTTAAGTAATGTAACATATTTTTGGTGTCAGCAAATCCCAAATTATATAAAAATAGACTTAACTGTTTGTTTAGTTGACGTGTGATACACTGTGGAACATCTTTGGAAAATCACTATGGAAAAGGTGGCACTATCTTTGTACGCAAATAAAAAGAAGTTCATTTGAGGACACTCGCTAATTAATCTCTCTCTTGGGTTAAACAATGAATAAACTGGGAATTAAAATTACATTTCATACGTGTTTATATACTACCCAAATAAACAGTATCACTAGCTACTCACAGATCTGATGTGAACTACTAAAACTAGTGATGGTATAAAATGAAATAAAATACAAGGATAATGTACAATTAGTCAATAAAGGGGAACTCCTAGCATTTTTTTTCCTTACTAGTTTCAATAGTTTGAAAAAAATACTGCACTCTTTTCTTTTTTTCTTTTTTTTTTTTTTTTTACAATTCTAGTTTTTGCATGGTAAAATGTTTTCAGACAGCTACATATTAGCCAATTGTATGCATGGGTGTCCACATGATTTTTTCTATCCTCCCTACCTTTTCCCCTCTCCCACCCCAATATCCCCCATTGTCTACCTTTGTTGTCCCAGGATAGGGGTTTCCAGGAGGGAGGCAAATGTTAGTTATCCATTAGTAGGAAAAATAATATGACCATAGAAGTAGTAGCTACAGACCATCATGTACCTGCGCAACATGAGAACTTTAGTTTACAATATCTGGGGAGGTAAAGATTAGCCACAACTACTCCAGTCTACAATTCCTATGGTGTTTAGCCAGTAATGGTGACTGTATATAACGGACGTTGCTGTTACTGTGTATACCACCACAACAACAGTCTATAACTATAATTCCCAAAAAGCTCAGCTAGCAATATGCCTGCTGAATATCATTATAGATGCAGTCAACCTAACTTAGTGTTTGTACTGTAGACTTAGTGTAGGGTCTCCAAACCGAATCAGCAGTTACCAGCTACTATTCCTAGAATAATCAACTAGCAATGTTGCTGACTTAACATCATGAGAGTTGCAGTCAGGAAAAGTTAATGTTGTGTAGTGTAGCTCTGAGATGCACAGCAAACATTCTGAGGTATTACTAAAAGGAGCATAGTTAGAGGGGACTAAAAAAAGGGACATAGAGTCTTGGAACCAAAATAGGACACTTGGTAGTTTTGCAGCAGTTGCGGTAACATTTGGCACTCAAGAAGCTGTTATTACATTTCTCGTGATGTTTAGCCAGCCAAATGAATGGCTGAGCATCATAAGATGTGCATTCCACAGCAGCTGCCGTACCAATCCATATTGATATAAAAAAACTAACCTTTGGCACTCCAGTTGTTCATACTAAACATACCAGACTGGCTGAGAGTCATGGGAGCTGGGATGTATAGAATGAAATATAAGCTTTATTTGCTGACTACCAAGAGATTTTTCTGCCTCTATGTCTAGTAAACCTACTCTAAACAGTCTAGTGTTTCCCCCCTCCCCTGGTGTTCCAGTGGGGCTCTTTGAATTTCCAGGGGGGAATCTTGTCCCCCTCCTCCGAATGCCCACCTTTGTAATTGCTCTACCGTAGTTCTGTAGCCCAATCTACTAGGCAAACACCCGAACTCCTAATCATACCACCTGTAAGCCATAACATTTCTTAATCAGACAATCTGACTTATGAAAGTCTATGCAGGAAATAATTTTACTGGGCAAGCAAGACTACTTTAGCCCTACCATAAAGAAAGAGCTTAGTGTGGTGTCTGAACAGGGAAAGTCAACCAACGTATCTCCTGACCGAGAACGATGGCAGCATCCAGGTCTGCAGATAAAGGAAGGAACTAAATAAAAAAGATTTCTTTATTGCTAAACTACATAACTACAAGTATGCAGCACTGTATTAAACACTTAATGTTCCATAGGACGTCCCCTTTCACCAGACAATTGTACAGATAAAAACATATATAAATCTAAATACTGTATACAACAAAATGGATAAGCTTTAATATTTGCAGGTGTACGCTTCATGATGATGGTAGGTCAAACTTTAAATGGACAGTTTATTGTTCCTAACAGCCCTAGAGCTAACTGGCTGACAGTATAACACAAACGCATTTTGGCTAGCAGGATATATGTCTGGCTGAACACATCTTCTGCAACCCTAGGAGTCTGGGGCAGGAGAGAAAAGAAAGGGGCAAATGGGAAAGGTAGTAAGTTAATTTAACAGACACTAAGCTCATAGAAATGACAGTGATGGCATGATAGCTTGAGTGTTGCTTTAAGCAATACAGTTCAAAGAGGTAAAAGTATCATGATACTTTAAGGGCCTTACATCTTTTTCAATAATTCTAGAAGCAGACCTAAGTCATAAAGCACGGTGTTCTTTTGGTTGCATTACTTTTCAAATCATTTCGTTAGCTGATACATCAACATTGTAAGACTTGTGACATTGTATGCATCGTCCATGAATAAAATTCTTATGTTACTCATTTTCATATAAATAAATCAGCTGCCTAGTATGTTTGAACCGGAGAGATGGGAAGTGGCTACTAAACCCCACGTGTCCCCAGTAAGTGAAAAATAGATCTGATGCTTGCCAGAGGTGTAAAGGAAGCTGCTGCGATTCATGTGGTTGTGTTTGTTTTAGGATGGCTCCTATAAAGCACTAATTTATAGAGCAGATTATTGATTGAACCATAGTATTATGCATGTGGAGCGCTAAGCAATGGGTCTATTGCTGTCCGAAGCACACAATAAGCTTCATGTACCATTAAACACACATCAGCAGAAGCTGTGAGGCCTGGCACCTCTGATAAAGGTATCCAGAAGAAGGCTGGGTACATAGCAGCCCTCTGTGCAGTACTCACAATCTGTCCTCTGGGTGGAGACAGCTCCTGGAGACAGAGACAGGCAGAGAGGAAAGGGGGCAGGGAATCTGCAAGTGTGCAAATTCCCCAGCTATCAGCATGTTAAGTACTCCGATCCTCTTTGACAGATAGAGCGACTGCACAGCTCAGGGAAGCCAGTATTCTGTCTGCTCTGGGTGAGTGCAGCTCTTTGGGTGACTTGTCTTCATACTTGCAGGACAGTCATCTAGCACTCTGCTTACCTGTTCAGTTACCTGTTCAAACTATCCCAGTTTTTTTTTATATATATATATAAAGCTGTTTAGAATGCTCAATTGACTGTGTAACTATCTTTTTTTTCTCACCCACAATCCTCACCCAGCAACCTCAGTCCCTCTTGTCCTGGGATGGATGGGTACAGGTATGAAGGAGATGCTCAGCAAGGACTCTATGACTACAGGCTGATTGTTGGGGACGTGAAGGAGCCCCCACTGTCCCCGACACGTACCTCCCATCGACGCTCACTCATTAATGGTTTCTCACCAGTACACAGTGGTCACCTCCATGGGCATGAAACAGCAGCACAGAGGTACAGTGCTACCCGGCTGCAGGCGGGGTATGAACCTGAGAGGTAAGAAGGAACAGTAGAGAAGTAGGATATGGCGGATTATTATTTAATCTTTTAACAACCAACAGGACTTGCAATTTATTACTTTGAAATGTAACAGCAATAACGAAAGCTTTTAGTAACTTTTAACTTTAAGTTAAAATGAGTATGCTTGTAGTAACCTATTCTAGCATCGAAATAGGCTGGAGATTTGGTAAAAAGAGGCCAGAGTAGGGAACAACCCTTAAGTACCAGCAGGATACTCAACACATTGAAAAGGAATGTGTTGCGCCCAATAATAACATTCAGAAGTTGAAAGGTGCAATCTTCAGCATCTACTATGGTGGACTAAAAGAGAGATGAGCAATGCATGATAGACCATAGACTTACTGCCTCAATAAAGTACAAGTATTATTATTAGCTCAAGTATTTAAAGCAGTTTAGAACCTTATTAAAAATGGCAATAGTTGTTTGTTTTGTAAAACATATTAAACTTAATATTAACTTCAAGTTCCAAACCAGGTCTGCTTCCCATGTAGGAGACACTGCTCGGACAGAATTTCTCAGTATAACCTGTATTTGTTTAATACAATAATACAATTATATGTGTTATCACTGAAAACTTGATTTTATTCACTAGTGAGCAATGAGAAATGGAGACTTAGCAAAAATATATATATATATATCTGGGGGCTAAAGCCAGACTTTGCCCTGGAAATTACTGAGTTTCAGTCTGGAAATATCTGAGCTTGAGGTCTGAGGATCTTCGTTATGCTTGCTGTGTTGTCCCATTTTTAATTAACAAGTAAATATTCATGTGTGGGTTTGTGTACCATGCCAAATTTTTAATAGAATGATAATTGGAAGGTAAATATTCACTCGTGGGTAGATAAAGTCTTTAAATGTATTCTACTTTTTTATCGATCCAAGACCTACATCAATAATAGGGCCAACAGTTTACCTACCTCACAAACAACATTATAAAGTAATTTATACCCACCAAAGTTAAGTAGGTAATAAAGACAGAGACAGTTTCTATTAAAGCACAGGTAATACAACATTAAAACGCAACAAGATGTTGGACTTTTGCATAATGGCAAATACATAAACAATGTTTAAATATTATATATATATATATATATATATATATATATATATATCATTTTGCATATTAGCAAATATGTAAACATTAATTGATTACCACCATCCATGTTTAGATATATTTTATATATATATATATATATATATATATATATAAACATGTAGATACAAACATATAATTTGCATATTGGCAAATACATAAACATTACCACCACAAACCACCATACAAACCACCAAAACCCAGAGCGGCCACCTACCTAGCCAGCTAAATGTTGGCTAAAAGATGATGCAGTGTACCCAGGGCTTCATCCACTTTTTCCCCCATCCCCTAGTGACTCTTGAGAAATACAACTTAATTTCATGTTATAAACTGCGTATTACCCTGGACCAATTTATGCCTTTTTGGTATACCCTCCATAAAAGATGGTAAATGCTAAAACTTATTGATTAAATAAATCTTTTTTTTTTTTCTTAGAAATTTATTAAGATTTTCAAAATAATGCATATCAGTACATTCCTTCCATAATTAGCAATAGAAAAAAGAGAAATAGGTTTTCCATAATTTCAACATTTTACAGGAAGGTAAATACCATTATAATCTGAAATACCAACTTTACATATAATGTTCAAGTTGTACATTCTTACATCATTCATTCAACCATCACATATACTTGGGGATTAAATAAATCTTAGCATGTTACATATCTTTATTTGTTTTAAAAAGACAGCTAGTTAATATACAGGAAAAACAATAAATCACAAATATATCAATGACAGCATAATGTTTTTGAACTAT
This sequence comes from Spea bombifrons, assembly GCF_027358695.1. Lineage (NCBI taxonomy): Eukaryota > Metazoa > Chordata > Amphibia > Anura > Pelobatidae > Spea > Spea bombifrons. Next base: position 71,417,331 of record NC_071090.1, read on the forward strand.
AATTCTTTCACTACAGTGTTTTATTTGCAAAAGTGGGAGATGGCAACTTGTTAGTTGTTAGCAGAATTGCAATTTCAACTTGCCAACTTCAGTAGAAAAAGTTAAAGGCCAACCCAAATGAGCTTCTACAATAAGCCGAACTGGGGGAACCTCCTAACCCTAACCCTAACCCTAATGCCCACAATTATGACATAAGAACCAGTAATAAAGTTTACGGTTATGTCATCATTACAAAGGTATGTGATTATAAAAATGTCGATCCCTGTACCAAAGATACATGCAAATGATAAAACTACCTCTTTAGGTTATAATGATGACAGCACAATGCTAGCTGTATAATACTGATGTTACACTTATACAGTTTGTGCTTTCACATGCATACTTTCACCCTGTACACTGTAAACTATTATTATTGTGCTTAGGAATAAGGCTGCAACTACAGCACATACTGTATAATAGCACTTTATACCAGACACTGTACCTGTCATATCACACACAGATGATTTTCTATGCCTACATTCCAAGAAGGTTACATGAATGAAAGTGAAAGGGAAAAATTACAATGTAAAAAAAACATTAAACAAAACTTAAGAAGATACATACATGATCACTAGGCAAATCGTACTTTGTTGTCATTTGAAAATCATTTATTATAATTTTTTTTAAAGGTTGACAATTGTATTGTGTTCTAGAATTTTGGTCGATGAAGCCATCAAATACATGGCCTGTAAATGTCAGTAAATGTCAGTTGTAAACAGTGACGCTAAACATGTGCTACACCTGCACTTGTGTTAATGCTTGTAACAGCGACATGCGCTACACCTGTGTTTGTGTTAATGGTTACAATAGTGCCATGCATTACATCTGTACTAGTGTTAGTGGTTACGACAGTGCTATGCATTACACCTGTACTTGTGTTAATGGTTACAATAGTGCCATGTACTACCCTGCACTCAGGGGCGGGCTGGGCCGGGGGGCAGGGTGGCAATTGCCCCCCAGGCCGCCTGAAATCTAATCTAAACGGTCGCTGGGTGCTGATGTCGCCGGCCGGCACTACTTTAATACTTTTTTTTTAAAATGTAATATGGCAAGTCGATACGGCTATTAAATGAAAAAAAAATTAAAGCAAAAGCTAAAGTATTAAAGCAGCTCCGGCCGGCGGCATCAGCACCCAGCGGCGGTATGTGATGGCCGCCAAGTGATGGGAGCAGCATGAGGGGTGAAAGCTCCGCCCCCTCGCACTCACCCTTCACCCCTCACGCTGCTCCCATCACTATGCGGCCATCAGATTGTTGGAAATCGAATCTAAACGGCCGCTGGGTGCTGATGCTGCCGGCCGGCGCTACTTTAATACTTTATTTATTTATTTTTAATATGGCAAGCCGATCCGGCGTATTAAATAAATAAAAAAGGGATTAAAGTAGCTCCGGCCGGTGGCATCAGCATCCAGCGGCCGTTTAGGTAAGTTTTCCAGCAGTCTGATGGCCGCATAGTGATGGGAGCAGCGTGAGGGGTGAAAGGTGAGTGCGAGTGGGCAGAGCCACTTCACTTGACTTGCCCCCCAGGCCTTAGGCCGCCAGCCCTCCCCTGCCTGCACTTGTGTTAATGCTTGGGACAGTGCTATGTGCTACACCTGTACTTGTGTTAATGGTTACAACAGTGCCGTGTACTACCCTGCACTTGTGTTAATGCTTGGGGCAGTGCTACGTGCTACACCTGTACATGTGTTAATGGCGATGACAGTGCTGTGCAATACACCTGTATTTTGTTGTGATTGGACTGTATAATTTAAATATAACATAATAAGTTATTATAAAGGGTCCAATTTAATGAATGACCTGTCTAGATCTAGACTACTGCAAAAAAAAAATTATAATAAGACAATAAATAAAAACTAAAATAACTATGACTGCATTAGTATAAAGTTGTCAGCAGTTCAACTCCCACCATACATAGTCGAGTAACATGCGCTAATCGTTTAAGTACATGTACACATGTAGCGCATGTAACTTTGTATGTGTGCACAATGTATGCTATTTTCAATTAAAAATCATTGCTTCTCAAATCGGATCAAAGCAATATTTCCACCTTCGTAGGGTTAGTTCAATTTCTGTCTGTCAATCTTCATTGCTAAACACCCTTTTGTAATTTATGTAGATAAAGGTGTATTAAATTGTACAATAAATAGACATTTCTGGTTATTGCAAAGGATTCTTTTGTATCATTTCTGGCACATGTCCCAGGAAACAATGAAAAGACTGAGCAATCACTATGAAGGTGGAACATTAAAAAACAAACCTAACACAGCGAAAAAAAAATAAATTAAAAAGTGCTTTAAATAATAACCCATGCAGCGCTGGCACCTTTTTAATACTATTCTGTATTGCACTGCAATGCTGGCACATTACATTTCATCTAGCAGCTCCTAAACTTCACTATTTAATATGAAGGGCCAATACTGGCAAATTTCTCCAGCACTGAGCTGGAACCACATAATGCATAATTCAATGTGTAGGGTACTTTGAAGGCGTCTCACTGATTTAACTATATATTATGCAGGGCCAGTGAAGCTTTTCTTGCGACACCCTCACTGGGGTTGGACCTTCATTATGTACAGCTGGTCCTTGAATAACATAATTTTGTTCAATGTTATTTTGTTGTAATGTTGATACCCACACCCTCACTCTCTCACTCACGTTCTTTCACACTCTCTGTCAATGTCTCCCTGCCTTCTCTGCTGACCGCTTCTGTGTTCCTGTCTTCTTGTTCAGCCTTTTGTCTTCGTGCGCTTCTGCCTGTGTCTTCTTTCTTGGTCCATATATCTGTGAATCAGCTTCTGAGAGCATCTTCTCCCCCGCTTCTCCAATACATCAATTAAACTAAAGTTGCAGGTTCCTAGAACCTATAGGCAACATTAAGTGAGGACCAGCTGTATAGCAAAGTCAAGAAGCTGAATCCACGACTCCCATGACAGCTATCCTTTTCTTGTATAAACTGCATTATGTATTTAGAAAATGCTGAGTGTTAGCTTTACCTTCTAACAATGCGTTAATCGAGTTTAGATCTGTCCAGAAACTTCTAGACATGGGTTTTGATTGTCTAAAATGCATAAGTATAATATATACCAATTTTCTACAGAGCCCATTGAATCGCTTAAGTGCAGATCTTAAGATTCCTTGTTACTGTAGCATTTTTAGCAGTAGTTGTCTCAGTCCTACACACGAGAATCTCACTTAATTGCAAACCATTTTTTCACCTGTTTAAAGGTGTCATTGAATCAAGGTATCGTATCATTTGTTTGCGAAGTCAGAGGCATGACCTCACTTTATTGCAATGGTTCCTATATAGATAATTTACAACACCAACGGATGTAGTATTGACATTATGGTACAATAACAGCAGTACTTGCGTTAGTGATACTGTTGTCTCCTACTTCAGGGACCTGTATCATATAGTTGGCAGTTTTATAAGTTGCAATAACATTTGCATCTGTGTTTCTGTGTCATGGTGACGCTATTAGTTAAACTTCTGTCCTGGAATGACAATAGGACAATAGTCTTCGTTGCTGCATCCCTACCACCAAAAAGGAGGTGTCCATATAATACAAATGATCATTGATGACATATGTGTCATTTCTGTTTTAAATATAATTAAGAGCATTTTAACAATGTAGACAGTCTATACTGTACAAAATAAGGCCAACAACTAAACTTATTTGAGAGACTTTTATCAGTGTAAGTAGAAGAAATATAAAGCAATCACCAGAAACAATCCCCCCAGATTTTTTTGGTACATGATATCTTACATTTGTATATTTGTAGCAGTTACCTAGCTCCACACTTGTCAGCCCTAGTGTTCATGTACGTCCCACACAGGTATTCCTCATTCCCCTTTACTAGAAGTTCAGATTGTTTGGTGAAGCAATAATGTTCTACAGTCCTCAAACACAATAAGGAAATGAATATATACATGCCCCTAATTATACCCCTTAAATCAAAAGTGTCAATGTTTGCCTATTTGAAGAGTTAGTTGTTATGTGGGTATACATGCATATTGATAGTATATACATAAAATGGCTCAAATGGCCCCTCATCAAACACAGCTAGCACAATGTGGCCCTCTAAAGATCATTGGGCTAATGACCTTATAATAAATAGCAATGAAGGAAGTGAGCTCCAAAGTGATACAGTTTAAAAATCCCATTCAGTATTAAGGTGCCTTAGGAGCTGTAAGGCAGAGCCCCGCGCACGCAATCCCAGGAAGGTGCCACAGGAACCAAGTCATGCTTCTCTGCTTTAGAGACACTTTAAGAACAAATGTAATAACTGGCAAAGTTACTCCATGGGGACTGTTGCCACGAAACCTGCAGAGTTGACTACTGGCTAAACATCATTATAATAGCAGTGTTTAGGTGATCTCAGATTTACCTCACTATTACATAATAGAAGCAACGTGTGTTATTGAGTCATTTAAGTGCTAAAGCCTAATAATAGATTGTACGCCCACAGGTTGAATCATGTACCATTCCGTGTTTCTACATGTGAACTTTAACCTCAATGTTTAGACTTTCCAATGGTGTGGAGCAACTTGGTGGTTCAAAAAAAAAATACACATAACCACCACAACAACAAAAACAATATATATAATATATAATTTGCCCAGCTAAGACTATTAATATGGAGCATTAATAGGCTTCTCTCATTGCAGTTGGTAACAGCCTCAGAGAGAATAGTTAAACCATTGCCCAGCCATTATAAATCAGCTTGTAGCCTAGGCTCAGCCTGTGCAGTGATGTGGATTACTCTGCTGCTTACCTGGGATGGAGAAGGGATGTGACATCAATGAATCCAAGCTGTTTGTGACACAGCTGATTTTATGCAGTCATCTGCACATATTCCCTCAGAGGACAGGCACTGAGATGCTGCTCAGTACTATTCAATATGGTTGCCATTAGTAAAGATGATGCGGCACTTTGTCCTCTATAAATGATTGTGAACAGCAATATAGCAATGCATATTTAATAGCATATAACCATTGTTATTGAACACAAGTATTTTCATTTGTGTAAAACATGATCAATATGATTATATTTTATTTATATAGCGCCAACAATTTATGCAGTATATACATTCAATGGGTGTGAGAAAATTAGAACTGACAGACTAAGACAAACTGATATATAATGTAAAGCGGGCCCTGCTCGCAAGCTTACAATCTAGAGGCTATGTAGAATATTTTGTACACACAATTAAATGAAATAAATAAGGTATAGTGAAGCATCGTAATGCATGAATGGTAACACTTCCCCTGTATACGTATTATATACAACAAATTTTCCAAGAGCATAGCAAATTAAAAGTATAGCGTTGTACAAAAATAATCAGAAAAATCAGGCATTCAGGGTGCCTAACATGTTCAAACATGCCCAATATAGGCCCTCAAGAAGCACCAGTGCTTTGCTTTGTCTGTTCTAGGTTCAAATGTTCAAAATGTCCAAATGGGGTCATCTATAAATAGGTTGTGCATTCACGGTATGTGGATGGGACATGGCATGAGCTGGGTGAAACTGGGGAAGATTGGACACATTTTTATTGTTGACAACCATCCATGCCTCTAAACTGAAGAACACTATACATTTGCATATCTCCCAACATATCAAATGGCCAACAAGGTGCACTTTCTATGAGGTATAGTTAGATGCATGGCTAGGTGGGCATCGCTTTATAGAGACTTTTCATGTGACTTGCTGATAGCTATTTATGAAAGTGAAAAAAACATTAAAATAGCCATTTTATTAATGCAATTTACCGGTACTTTATAAACCAAATTAGTGGCACTTTCAGGGCGGTAGAACATTCACATAAAGTCATACTCACCAAACATTCTGAGTTTTTACAAGAGTAACTATCCCTCTTTAAAAGGAACACTTAGGAGGTATGATTTTGGTGTGTTGTGGCAAAAGTGAATTTATAATATAGAAAATTTAACAATATAGAGCCAACTGATCTGAACACTTGACTTCTGGCAGAGAACCTACACAGATTTTAAATTGATGGCATTATACTTATAACCTGGAATTCGTAGTTAAGGGCTTTCTTTTGACTTAAGCAATAAATCATTGAATAATTAAATAGAGATTTGTCAACACATTCCTCTGTTGTGTACATTGGAGATAAAAACATTAATGTGTTGATATTATGGGCCAGAGGTAAGGAGGGCTTTACCAGGAAATGGCACTGAATAATCTCAAGACACAATGAATGCGGTTCAATAACACATATAGTATTCATCTGTTTCACAACTTGCATGAGTACCATGAAAGTGAAGAGCATACCTACACATTCTTTCTATGAAGCCAGGCATAAAAAAAAAATACCTGGGACTGTTCAAAAGTATAGTCTGTTTTCCGGAATAATAGACTTTTCTGATTCCCAGAAAATGCATGTTTCTTATATTCCAAATGTAAAGAAATGGCTGTTAATTTGTTTTAGCAAACATATGGTGTGGTTCATAATGAGGCATATACAGGTGCTTTTTAATACAATTTAATGATTCACCTATAGGGATTTTGTAGACTTTTTGGTCTGAAATAATTGTTTCACTGATTCCTGAAAATAGGTCCAGTTTTATCCATAAGGAATGCTGCTTGTTCAGGTATCAGCAATACGAGATGCATAGGCACCTATATACCTATCTCATTGAACTCTTCCCCTAATCTACTGAAAGGAGGAGGGATACGTAAGTATACTTTCAATAGGAGGTGTTAACGGAGACTAACTACGGTAACTAAAGAATGCCTCCACCGACTAGAATGCAGTTAAATCCATTGTACAAAATGCATTTAGCATGAAAGTAGGGCTGAAGTGGTCTTTTAACTACCTAAGAAGAATTGTAAAAAATCAACCCATGGCCTATATTTGTGCATTACAGCATTATTACAAATACATAGGTGTCAAAATGGTATATAAGTGTAAAGAAAACTTGTAGCTTGTACACATGAGAGAGGGCTTCCCGTCTTATCATTACACTGAGTCACAGGTGATGTTTCCTCCCTCACCACCACAAGCAGTGCTGGGCTCAGGTAACCTATAGAGGACTCGCCTATTACCACCAGTGAATAGCTCACCACCCTATATTAATCTTAGTAATACTTATAGTGTTATAGTAGTAAGTTCATCTCGATTCCTTGCCAATAGCTGTAAAAATAATCTGCTATATAAGTTATCTCCAAATATAGTAAATAGGTGAATTTTTTAACATACAAAGGAATAAATAAGGCAATCAAAGCACACACAGCTATTCGGTATCCTATAAAATTTATGTGTAGTTGGTTGGGGAATTAAAATTATATAATATAGAAGTAAATTCCAGGAATGGAGCAGTCAAAACATAGAATGATATAAAAATAGCCTTGTGTGGGGCAGTGTGAAATTCTCATGCACAGAAAAGCCCACATCTAAAAATTTGATGTAAACCTACATGTCAGAATGTAAAGTCATTTAAAAGCCTCTAAGTAACCAGTTTGCAGGGGCATTATAATTAAAAGCTAGTGCACGGTAACCGAGGAACCTAACAGTTTGAAGGGCAGCAGCCTGGTAGTTTGAACAGAAAGCGAAGACAGGGCTCCATGTGAGGTAAGAGGGAGGGAAGCACACAGAGGAAAAAATGTGTTAAAATTGTGTGAAAAAATATTGCACAAAGCTATTGGGACAACAGCAGCTTCAACCTGAAATATGAAAGGTGTAAAATATAGATACTTTGATCCTTGACATAGCATTCAAATCTTTGAATGTTAAATTCCGGAAAAATATCCGTTTCACAAAAGGCAATAATTAATCCAACATTTACTGATGCGTTTCGCCCAACGTCTGCAGCTTCTTCAAAGCGGAGTTAGCATATGTGTACATGTGCTACTGTATGGTGTTAGCATGAGTGAGTGTTAGTGAATGGTATAAGCATGTCAGGGCTGAGCCTACTTGGTGTGAGGGAGAGGAGGGGGATAGTGTGTATATGTGTGTAGGTGTATGTTGTTAGAATGAGTAGGTGTTAGGGTGAAAGTGTGTGTTAAGGGGGGGCGCTAAATTAATCCTGTACCCAGCACTACTAACCCTATGTTCACTACAGTTGTGTTTTCATTTATTATAGATGACCAACTCCTGCAAGCTTTATTGTAAGTAGAGCTTGTTTTGGTTCTGTATGATGTATAGTTAAATCAGTGAGAGCCTCCTTGATGAACCCCTTTTGTATTTGCACTGTGAAGGGGCTCCTCCATGGTGATCTAGTGGCACAGATGTTACTTGTTACCGGCTGCAACCCCCTTGGACCTAATGCTGTAGGTTCTCCAGCAATCTTACCTGCAAAGTCCTTTGCTAGTGAATAAACCCCATTGTTGCTTAGTAAATATAAGCAGGGATAACACAAAAACACGGGTATCTGTCTTGACTTCCCCTTGTCAAATTCATTGGTCTTGGTGCTCGCATGTACTTGGATTATTGTACTAAGTATAAGACATTTTTACTAAATGTAATGCATTTTATCTGCATCTTTAACCTATGCAGTTTAACATTCCTAATAATATCAATAGGCCTACATACATATTGTATGTAAATGGTGAGTTGTATTTAACCACTAGGAGCTTCTAGACCTACCATATTAATTCAAGGGAACTAACTAGACTAGACCTCCAGCGTACTATTGAGTGCTTATTAAAACCAAAAATATATAGAGCTGTCCTAGCATTTTACCCTTCCCAAATTAGGATTTGTCTGCAAACTCCACACTCAGTCCCTTCCCTCTTGGTAGCTGGTCTTGGCATTTTCCGGAAACAAAAACTGATGTTAATGAAATATTTAAACCTTGCATAGCTTCGTGCCATAACTAGTGGGTTCGTGAGGGCGCTGTCCCCAGGTTCTCTCGTATGTTAGTAGGCAGTTGCATGCATGAGGAGACCCTGGAGGCATATTAGGACAGTAGATACCCTAGGGCCAATCCTGCTGATATGCAGTATAAAACAGATCATGCAAAACGTGTAATGCTCTTGTTCTCAGTAAGGTACTTTGTTAAGCTTTTTTTGCCGCCGCTAATGACTGGAAGCAGGCGGCATGGAGAAGAGCAGTATGTGTTAATTGTCAGCTCAGCACATGGGTGGCACTGTCAGTTGCTTGTGGCATCAGGGGAGCAGTGGTAATTAAGGCTGTTGTCTTTGTAGCTCGTTAGCATGTACGAGATGATGACTTTGCTTTTTACTTTGCCTGTAGTACTAGATGCAGAGTTTATGGAAATCAACTGGTAAACGTCCTAATAGGAATGCATTTTACATGCAGCTTTTATGTTCTGCCCGCTGTTTTTGCATTTTCACATATAAGCAAATAGCTTTTAGTTAGGAATCCTTGAAACAAAACCTGAACAATATAAATTAGAAGGGATACCGATTCTATAAATGAAATTATGGTCTATAGTATTACTGCTCCTATAATAGACATCGCATAGTCAGACATTACTGTGTTTATTGTTGTATTCTTACTGGTGTAAGGGAGGTATGATTTTCATGTTATCTCCATAAAAGTCATCTCTCTTCACATTATTATTATTTATTATTTTATATAGAGCCATCAGATTCCGCAGCGCTGTACAAAGGGTAGACAGGACAACTAGCATTTAACATCACAAGATGACATACAGAAACAGATGAGGAGGGCCTTGCTCAAACGAGCTTACAATCTAAATCCGCAAACTGTGGCCTTTTTACCCCCAATGGAAATAGAGTTTTTAAGTTGTTGCCTTTCATTGGGCCGGCATAGATGTAAAGTTACATCAGAGGTCTCTTCTTCATACGGGATCCATCTGATAAAGAGACATCTGTGGTCCTGAAAGCCTATGTAACTCGTGTTTAAAGATGATAACGCTGTTATGTTAAGTACACAAGCTATAGATGAAACTGTTGCAAATATTAAGAATATGACTGTAATCATGCTAAAAGATTTTGGTTTGACCATTCCAGTAAGTAGTTTGAAATTGTCTTTGGAGGCAGTGCACTTATGTAAAGTTATGCAGCATATGAACATTAACGTAAAATCTGAATTGTTAGCCTGTTATACCCCACGGAGCTGGAATCCTGAAAAAAGGGCAAATAATAATTACATGAGGGCAAGCAAAGTTCAGGCTGGGTCACTGTTTCATGTTCCAGACAGGATAAGTTCAAGCGGGGTCAATAACATTTTGTGGGGTATAATATGGATAAGTTCAAAGCAGGATAGTGTGACGCTCGCTCTGGGATTCTATGCAGGATGAGTTCAGCCAAGGTCAGCACAAAATGTGAAGACTTTGTAGGAAGAGTTTAGGCAGACACAGCCCAAAAAAAAGCGAAGTCAAAAAGGGTCAACAGCCCAAAGAAACTACGTAGATAAAACACAAGCCCTGATACAAAGGCAGAAGGAGTGCCAGCTAAAGCAGAGGCAGCAGGCACAGCCAATGTGAGCTGGTATACAAGCAAAGACATCTGGAAGCAAGCAAGTTCACCATGCTTTTGGAGTGTAAGATGTGTATATAGAGGAAATATGATATGTCATTATTTTTCTGTTGAGGCTTGATATACACGCAGGTCTTGCAATGTCCCCACACCCAGCTCCCCCCTAAATGTACTTCCATGTATTCTGATACAAAAACTGCAGCGACTGGCATGCCGACCAGTGCGATCACATTAGTTGTTTTTCCCAGGATGCATATAATCTTTAAATTATATTGACCAACACACATGTAATGGTCAGTCCTATATAATGTAATTGATACCCACATATATAGCTCTCTGCAGGGGCTGATCGCTGCTAGATATAACCAAAGGCAGCAAAACTGCTTCCTGCACCACTCACCTCTACGTCCGCCATTCTCTATGCTGAGTGTCGGTATATGATATCATATACATGCTCTGCATTTTAATGGCACCGAGTAAGTTTGCTATGATGGCTGTGCCGGCTGGCAGAGTCCTCTGTAGTGTATATGGGTCATTCCACCAGCATATTTGATCTGTGCAGATATAGCTGCAGAAAAGGTTGCAGGGACTGTCCACTTGCTTTTTGATGGGCGAAACAGATGCTGACTTCAAATAGCTAGTAACCCTTTTAATACAATACAAAAATATTAGCATTACCATAAGGTGATATTGGCCAATTATTAGATTTACAGTGTTAACTGTCCCCTGGACTTTGGCTTTATGATTATTGGTCAACATAGCTTTTTGTAATCGTTAATATAGTGTCAATGTACAATATTACACTATTTAGATTGTTACAGAAAGTAGAGACCAATCTATCTTGCAACCATATATTCTCTCATGGGCAGGTTATTTTGGCCTCAACTTATTTTAATAATAATTAATATTTTATAAACCACCACCCTGGGTGGTTTCCCTGCCTAGCCATGGTATGGCATTTAAAATATATTTGTATATAAGTTCACTATGGGGAATCATGCTGGTCAGCCTTATATAAAGTATAAGATGTAATTATTTTCAAGGAGGGATAACATATATGTAGTATCAAGTTGTTATATACAGACACTTAAATAGTGTTTATGCGCTTCAAGGAACATGCAACTGGCAACCTTCTAGTCTTTTAGTGTTAAAAATGCGGTTAAAAACTGCTACATTCTCTATTGTATGAGTTACTTTAGTATCACTGTTACAATGTTACACTATTTACATTGTTACGGTAATTAGAGACCAATCTATCTTGCAGCCATGTTCTCTGATAGACAGGTTATTTAGACATCAACTTATTTTCATAATAATTAATAAAGTTGTGTTTTTTTGATATGGTTTCTTCCTGCCCAGGTTTATAGTGCAGGACATTATGTTTAATAACATTGGATCTGGTTTGTCCATTTTTCTTGCTGTAGAGTTTATTATATGACGCACTGTAATCTTATGTAATATAGCTTGGGCATTCGATGAAAAGCGAAATCTAAAGCTATTATGTTTTAGTAAGCTGCTTTCACCAAGACCTTCTGCATCTGTTCATGTTATGTATTTGTACCCTTGTATTGACATGATGTATTAGATATTTATCTCCGTATAAGTTTATTGCAGTGCTGTACTGTGTGTCACGCTAAAGGTTTTGCCTCGCAGATGATGCAAAAGTGTCAAGGTGGTTTAACCCTTTCCATTCTGGGACATTTCAGTTTAATTGTGTCAACAGACCAGAGCAGGCCAGATATGAGCACTTAACCATATTTTATGTCTCATCAAATCGCTATCAATATCTTATAACCGCAAATATCCCAATAAAGGTCTTCTAAAAAAAAAGCCAGACTCCCTTAAGCAGGCGGAAGTTCTATCTGCATGCATCTACAAGCATGACCCACAGTTTGATGATGATGATGACGATATACAGTATTTCAGTTTCATGTCAATTTTATTTTTTTTATCGATCGATACAGCAGTTTGCTTGTAATGTGATCAACATTAACTCACATCAAAAACGGTGCATGTGAAAAATGCATCTTGCAAAGAAGCATTGCTTTCAGTGCAATCCTGGTGAATGCGGAAATCTGGTCTCTGCAAGCCAATCTTTCTCGTGTTTTTTTTTTTAAATTCCTTACGACCAATAATAATCTAACTAAAACATAACCATAGATATAGCCCCTCTGAGCTGAAAGTTGCCAGACCCATTGTTAGGAGGATAAAACAGACCAGATTGTAGGCTCAGAGGAGCATGGGCTTCTGTACCTGTATATCGTAACCTGTGTTAATGGTATTGTCAAGTTCCTTTGTCCTAATTTATTAATAGTTAAATGTATTTTCTCTATTGTAACAGTCATATGGAATCTGCTGGCACTCTATAAATCAAATGTAATGGAACCAAACAGGGGATGTCGGAGGTGCTATAGCTAGCTGTAAATGCAATTGTATGTGGCCTAGTTACCAGCTAAGAAATGGGTCTATGTTGAAATTGGGGTGACCACATCAGCCATTATATCCAGTTGACATATACGTTTGACATATTAATGTCAAGTGCTGCATTTTGAGCACTGCCCTGTAGTATGTGGATTGTATAACTGAATAATTCCTTCCCTTCTGTGTGTACATTGTACAAATTGCAGGGTAAGCATTCACACAAGCTGGTGTGTACACACGTCCCACAAAGCAACTTTTTAATAGTAAACAAATGAAGGAAGTAAAAGTTAAAACATATTTTGGGCTTATTAACACAGCAGTTGTTCAATATATATCCTATTATGTGTAATTATTTTAATTAAATGTTATTATTTAGCACATGGAGGGCGTGTAATAGGAGATATATTGAACAACTGCTGTGTTAAAAAAACAAACAAACAAAATGCACGATGTGAATAGTAGCAGCATCAGATGGCTGCCTAATACATTTTCCACTATACTGTAATATACTTTATATATGTACAGGGATAATATCCAGCAACATGTGCAACAATCACTGAGTTTATATCAATAACGATTTCACTTGTTGCCGCCCCTAAAGGAAATCCGTCAATATATTTTAGCACAACTGAATATATTTATCAGAACTACCTAAAGCGTGTAGTATTTGTTTGCCAACCGGCCGTTTGGCAGGAGAACTGTTTTGCCTCATGGGCATTATGTTACACAACTAGAATTGTTATAATACATTACGTTTATTGATAGAATGTCAGCAGATTACATAGCACTACCACAGTAGGGAGACAATGAAACATAGCAACATTAGAACTGACAATATGCAGTTTGACGAAAAGATTAATACATGTTAAGGCATATGATACTGAAGAAGAAGAGGGCTATGTTCTTGCAAGCGTACAATCTATTAGAATGTTGAGGGAGAATGAGAAGGGGAAGAAGGACTGCTTGGGTAAGGATGATTTGGCTGTAGCATGGGTAGGCAGAACAGATGGCTTCTTCTGCCTTTAGAGTCTGGCACAATGGGTGGTGAATTCCAGAGAATAGATACAACATGGGTAAAATCCTGAAAACATGAAAGAGGTAGTAACGGCAGAAGAGAGATGCAAGTTGTTAGGGAGTTTGTAGGTCAACGTCAGGCGTTTAAATGGAATTCTGGAGTGTAATGAGAGCCAATAGGGGAATTGGCACAGTGGGGCAGCAGATGAAGAGCGATAGGAAAATAAATTTAGTTTGGCAGAGAGGTCCAGGAAGGACTGGACTGGTGAAAGGCAGGAGGGAGAGGCTGGCTAATAGGAAGCTGCATTAGTATGGGACATTAACAAGGCATGGATTCATATTTTTGAAGTCTCTTGTGTTAGGTAAGAATACAGGAAATGACGGGTGAAAGAGAGGACACCATTGTATATGCATCAAGGCAGCAAACATTTTCCATTTAACAGTAATGGAAATATCACATATTGGAGATGTTGAGCTTCAGGAGGATTTTTAACTATGAATGCCATGAGAATTAAGGGATAGGATAGGCGGATAGGTGATTACCTGTGTCAAATGGCGCAGATAGGTCCAAGAAGTGAAACAATGAGAAGTGACCTTTAGTGTTAGAGGTGAGGAGATTGTAATTTTGTTGAGCACTGTCCCACTAGAATGTTATGGATGGAAACTGGATCATAAAGGGTCAAGCAGAGAACTAGGGGAAATAAAATGGGTTAGGTGACTGTAGATTAAACTCTTTAATAGTTTGGAGGCCAGGGGAAGAAAGGAGACAGGATGGTAACTAGATAGGGTGGTGGAATATAGGTCTAGGTATAGCTTCTTTAAATTGAGAGAGATAATGGCATGTTTAAAGGGGGATATAAACACACCAGAGAGGAGGTTATGGTAGGTGTAATGACATTAGAAAGAGAAGGAAATAGGATTAAGTGGGCTGGTGACAAGGTGAGAGGACAGGAGGGGATTAGGGTGACACAAATGGTAGCAAGAAATGGGATTGAAAGGGAATATTAAACATATATTACAGCAGTGATTTATGTTTTTCAAAACCATGGTCGTTCCCAAAAGGGCCTTTCTATGACTGCAATGCCTGTTGTGATGAATCCTGGAGGAAGTCATCCTGCAGAGCAGAGTTCCTATACCACTGATCTCCCCTGCGGCGTATGAACTCTGCCTTTTCGTGTTCAACTTTGTAAATATAAGCACAAGCAGCAACCATGCAGCCTGTTTTCTATCACTTATACCCTTTTTAATTCTGCTCGTAGAATCTGTAATATACATGTGTAATAGCAGACTATAGTTAACAGAGACACGTCCACATTTGTTTACCCACTTATCCTCTTTGTTCTTTAATTCAGATCCTTTTCTCCTGACCCAGTGCAGTAACCTCTATCTGCATCATCACAAGCTAAAAATATGCTATTTGGTCCAAGTACAGGCAACCATCACCTCCCTGGGGTCCAAATCATCACCACCTTGGGACCCAAACCCCTGACCATGCTTTGCACCTGCTCCACCCATATGAGCTCTATCTATAAGATAGAACATCTATGCCTCGTACGTTAGTGGCATTTCTTCTATGCTTCTTTGGACAACTCTTCTGCAATTTTAAGAGAAGGTCAAGGGGTCGGACACTCTTATATACTCAATAACTGCACTCTTCAAACACTTCTCTTTGATGGGGTTTTCAGTACTGCCCTCTGCTGCTTCGTTTCTCAATCGCAGCCCTCTCTGGTGCAGGCCATGCATGTAACGGGCTTTTGAAGTTTACATCCTCATAAACGGCTGGGTATAATCTCTGAGTCACTTTAAATAACCATAGTTGATGCCTGCAATTTCTTTATAAATTCTCATTATTTGCAGTGTGAATGTTTAAGGTATAACTACATTTATCCACAGATTAGGTGTATTAAATTATTCCACTGATTGTAATAGTGCTACGGAAACTGCTATGGCTATATAAATAAATGTAATGTAAAGTACAGGTGTGGATGATTACGTTTTCCAATCATTAAAACGCAGTGCTGTGTAAGCATTTATCCTTGTGATAAGTAAAAGTTACATACAGAGAATTGGCACATCCATGCAATACCAATATTATTTTCAACAGAGAATGGCGAGAGAGACACTTAAGTACCCCATTCTCTTTTCATCCCTCGGCTTTCCTAGTTGACAAGGAGAAAACTTTAGGATTGTGACAGGATAGCCATTAATGTATGACATCCTGCATGTAAGTGGTCTGTTTAGCTTTGAGTGCTTAGAGATGCATAGTTAATACACATTTTATATTCAGTTCAACCAAGCAGAGACGGTCCTGGCAGCCACTGAAAGATATGGGATAACATAAGTCAGCAGCTAAAGCAAAATCCCCGTGGTATACAAAGGACCCCTGTTATTGTTGCTTTTGTGGCATATGGAAATGTTTATGTCTGAATTAAATAGGGAACATTCACAAAATATATTTATTGTGATATCTCTGCAGAAATGTGCATTGCATACTGTATGTGTCAGCTCATGCGCAGTGTTTGGAATGCATAAATAACACTCTCGCTTCTCTCATTTACTTACACGGTGACAGGGTCCTTAATGCCCAGAAGAACATTGCTAAGTTGTCCTCATTTAACAACTTTGTTTTGCTTTGCTATGCTGATATGTTCAGCTTCAAACTGCATATTAAATGACATTCCCTGCATAAGACAGGAGCACAAGAAGTCCCTTGGAAATGTTAGAAAGCCTGTGGTTTGTAACTTTAGTATTTGCTATTTTGGGCTGCATTGACCCCCCAGCATCAAGGCTGCATCTGAGTTCCAGGCACTTCTGCGCACAAACACCATGCGTAACCCCTTTTCTTGAAAACACCTTATAGGAGGGACTTTCATGGGCATAAAACTGTCCACGGCCTTAGTCAAAATAGACAGAACATAGACAGGACTGAAGCTTGCTACCATTAAGCCGCTTACCTTTCTCCTCATATGGTGACCCCTAAAACATAGTATAACACGGGGCTTTTAAATCATGGAATGTCAATTATAGAACAGAGATGAGAACTAAGTCAATGATCTCAAAGATCGTTTAGAATGTAAGCGGGGCCCTCAAAAGCTTATCATTCTTGCCAGGAACGATGTGCAAAAGTACCATAAGGCCAGATGACAAGGTCACGGACAGGGTTCTCTAGGTGTCTGTAGGTGTATATTTATTATGTATGTGTTAGCCACCCCATTTAAATTGTACAGCACTGCGTGATTTGTTGCTGCTTAATAAATAAAAGGTAAAAATAATTAAGATGTCTCTTTATTCTGTGCTACGGTAAACCAGCAGTTGTTAGGTTTCCAAAGACTAACCTTATTTTATTTATTTTTTTCATTCAGTGAAGTAAGTCCAAGAATACTTAATGTGTTGTTGTGTCAAAACCTTAATGTAGCATTAATTGCGTCAGATAGAGGCACTTGCTCTTTTGCTCCCCCTCCTGCAAGGTACTTACCACATACATTGTTGCTTTCCTCCCAGACATCCCTCTTGGCCAAAAGCTTCCTCATTGCACGCAGCGTCAGTGATGGAGCTTCAGGCCACAGTACTTACCACCTCCTGTAATTACTGCCAACAGTAGCTCCCTTACTGTGCTGCTTGCCTGGAAATTACTGACTTGCATTGTCAGTGTGGACGTTCTTACCAGTGCATTTTTGAAGGAGACCATATTGTGGGACCCATGAGCGGTATGGGCTCCTCACGGCACAACACCATTAATCTGGCCATGGTTTACCAATATTGCTCTTTACAAATAACCCTCAGTATTAATTTCATACCCCCTGCCTTGCTGCTGGGTGAGGCAGCCAAGCACAGCAAAAAGAACAATCCATAGCACAGCTCTTGTCTTGGTTATGTTCCAGTTATTCTACACACATCTGGCAGGCTACATGCCTGGGTATTCTGTGTATTGGGCTGTGCCAGCAAATGTGTTCTTGTTTGTGTAAACTAGAAATGTCAACCTTGTAGCCCCAAGCAGGTACAGTTATAGGATTCTTGGGTAGAGAACGTGGGCTAGTGACGGGCATCAATAACCTGTCTTATTATAAATATCAATTAACTGACATGAGTGTAAAGGTTTTGCTTGAGCTGCCATCTGCACAGGAGATACTTATCGGGTCGAGCCTCAAAACAATATTGACTTTGACACAGCCTCCAAATGTCTTGATACCCTACAGTAAATAAGAGGGCTTGGACAGAGTCATGCTGGGATTGTTTTAGGTGAGTAATATGTAGCTGTGTGTCTTTAAAAAATGTTGTGGGCACAGGAACCTGTTATTTTTAAGATATATATATTTGTTGGACAAACCTTACAAGGTACACATTGATGCCGTCAAGTTTGGCAGTCATGCTTAGGAGTTTCAAAACTATGTTCTGCAACCACATTTAGCATACTTTTTGTCAACCCTAACAAGAAAAAAATATAATTCTTCATAGCTTTGCCTTTATTTCAAGACAAAATCTTTGGTGACTTCCAAACCTAACTACCCTAAATCACATTGTGGTCCTGTTAATGTAAATTTTTTGACTGCATAACACTCATGCATTTATACCCACCAAACATACGAAGCTGATAATAACAGGATGTGGGGCGGGAGGGGAATGTTCAGGTGACATTTCCCTGACTGACTGACTGATGATATTACAGCTTTTAAATCTTTGTAACATGTTTTATTAAAAAATGCTGAAAACAGGAAAGAAGAGGTAGTTAAGCTAGTTAAGTAGGAAATGTCTATAAAAAACGATTCCAAGTCTCTTCGCAATAGTAACCCTTTAAGAGAACAAGATCTGAATTTTGTTGTAATATTTTAATGGTGGCATTTAAGTAATTCTAATAATAGTGATGAAAAACATTATTTGTCAGGCGATAGAGCGTTCTTAATCGCTTGTATTCTAGCATATTTTAAATTGATATACCAGTGAGAAATGCAGTACCTGGAAAAGCCAGGTTGATCTCACAATGGGGAGAAGGTCCACAGGACATGGTGTGGAAGAAAGTATCCTGGTTAGGTAAGGGTTTAAAGTTTTAGCTAGGCTTTGTTCTTGGAAGCAGAATTTATGGCAAGGGAGGCAGAAGCGTACCTGAGAGGGGCGGGTGTCAGTCCGCCTCGGATGCCAATCATTAGGGGGTGTAACCAGACCGGCATCGGGTGTGCACCCAGGGCCGGACTGGTGGGCTGAGGGCTGACCAAGCAGCACTGGGGCCGCGCACATGTCTATGTGGCCCGACAGCTGTCTAACGCAGGCCCACAGCATAAAGCTGTGGAGCTCACACACTGTGCAAGGAAACTCTCTTTTCCCACCCAGGATCCTGCTTCAGGGCAGAGGTGGCACAGGCAGGCTTCAGGGCAGAGCTCCTGTAAAACAGCCAAGTGCTGGGGGCCTGGGCACATTTGGGCTCAAAGTTTTAATATAGTTAATTACAAGGCAAAATGTACATACACGGACTCTGAAAGCACATGTAAGAGATGGCACACAAAATATTTCTGTGTAGTCAAAAGCTCATCAGCGCTTTTATGTTTAACAAAATTATATATTGTGCATTCGTATTCGGGAGAACGTGAAAACGAACACGAAGAGTGCGTTTTCGTTGTTCGTTCAGAAGAAGCGAAGATAGCGGAGGTAAAACGAAGACGCACAAAACGAAGAATCTTTGTGTTTCTTCTTCGTCTACTAATCTCCCTGGTCCTTTTCCCATCTAGCCTACCTTATCTACGCAGCATCGCAAGGGTTGATGGAAGCGGAAATCCGTAGGTTCACCGTCAGGGCTTAAGGGGCCGTGCGAACGACTCTATTGGTCGCCTGCAGGGTCCTCCTTTGGCATCAATCAATTGGTTGATGCCAGAGGAGGACCCTGCAGGCGACGAATAGGTTAACTCGCATGGCCTTTTTAGCTCCTGACAGCGAACCTACGGATTTCCGCTCCTGTTAACCCCTGCGATGCTGCATAGATAACGGGAGCGAAAATCCGTAGGTTTGCCGTCAGGGGTTAACTTGGTGCAACTTGGCCGACAGAGACCACTGGTCTCTCTGCTCCAACAGTTAAAAGTCCGTACAAACGACCAATAAAGTCGCTTGTACGGACCTTTAACTTTTGGAGCAGGAAGACCAGTGGCCTCTGCCGGCCAATTTGCTGGACAGGGATTTTAAAAGTCTTTATGAGCAACTCTATTGGTCGCCAGCAGGGGGCTCGTCTGCCATCAACCAATGAAGTGCAAGTGTACTTCATCGGTTGATGGCAGAGGAGGCCCCTGCAGGCGACCAATAGAGTTGCTCATATGGATATTTAAAATCCTGGCGCCGAAGCTACTGTGTAGTCCGTGCCGCGTTAGCCCTGTATTAACCCATACTACGGCCGGCGCCCAAGCCAAATATATATTTTAACTATAGAAGGAATCAGGTTTTTTTTCCCAGCATGCTAGCCAGTTGATCTCTCAACTTTTTATTTTATACTTGTTTCCTGGAAGCAAGCAGCCACATTAGGCTGACTGATCCAACAGCAGAGATCAATTTTTATGTTTTTTTAATGTTAGAGAAGCTTCTAGTTGGTCAATGAAAAATATGCAACATTTTCTTTATGGTGGAGGAAGTTGAACAATAAAAGCTTTCCTCTTCGATGGAAGTCTTGCTTGTACAATTAAAGATGTGAATCTTAAACTGGAGGGGCAGAATTGATGTACACAGGGGACCCTGATGTGTCACCACATATGAGATACGTAGTTGACATCCTGGGCCCACTTAGCCAACAGTGTGTCACAAACATGATTGGCACTAAAAGGATTAAATCACAGTAGAACATGAAGGACGCAGTTTCACCACAAGAGTTTCCAGGTATGGTGATTACCTAGGTATCTTATGTGGCAAACATCTCAAAAATGCCATATGATGTGCTAAATACATCTTAACACATTTTTTTATTTTGTTTTCTTATTTATTATATCAATGTGTTTTTTGTAAATGTTACAGTTTATAAAAATATAAAGTGCATACCATCCAATTCTTAACATGCAATGGTAAAGTAAAAAATAGAGCTGGAGTTTAACAAACCTCTTGCGTAAAAAAAATGCAGGAAGTCTTGCCAGTCTTCCTGTGTTTCTATGTAAAATACTTTCCAATAAAACAATTCTTCCTGCTGGATTAATTACGAAACCTAGCCGCATCAGTGGTTTGGGATACATTCTTAATTTGTTTGCATGCATGGAGACCTTGTAATGCCGACTATCAGCATTTCAAATTCTGCTTTGTTCAATGATTCATCACGTGTCCCTCCATTTAAAAATATCAAATCAGTAAAACTACCGGATTTACACACATAAACATGATTGATAAAAATGATTATTTATCTTACGTACATTTTTTGCCCTTATACAACATGGCCAATTCATAGTGGGGTATATCTGTTCCACTAATCTATTGGAAGTGGAAATGAAGAACGTTTTCTACATCACAAGGCTGATGGACATGACCATGTGAGCTTCATCCAAAAGATCATGTGTTTGCCTTAAAAATAATACAGGCTCAGATTCAGGCACGGCAAATGTAATGCACCAATGAGCATTTATCTGTGGATGGAAGTCATGTGGGTGATTGTCACAGAAAGGCTTTTAGTGTCCATTGAAAATTTTAATAGGTTTCATGTGAAAACAGGATAATTGAACTGATCCAAAACAAGACAGCAATGTAATTTCCCTCTTACAGGGGGTGAGTGATATGTTCTTTGCTTTGTATGAACCTGTCTTTAAAGAGCTGCTGGCCTTCTTAACCCTTGCTGGAAAGATGGTTATATATATATATATATATATATATATATATATATATATATATATATATAGGATATATTTAATTTTTCCCTTGCAAATCTCACATTTTAAGCGTGAGTGTCTAGACGAGGACCTTCTCATTCACCGATTCTAGAAGGATACCAATCACATCTTAATGTCAATGTTAAACTGAAATCTATATCTTCCCTCATGCAGCAGGAATTTGCCTTACATTTTATTACAGAATTTGAGTAGTCTGATATGCTGATGGAGATTTAGCCTCTACAATGAGCAAAACCTCCTGAGTGAGGATTCACTGTGGAGCACGGTTATCAAGCTTCTGTCCATTCTCAGCTGAGCTAGTCTCACTCTTATATGTATACCTTTATTTAACATGTTTGCTTCACTGATCTCTGCCTTTCAGTAAAACAAGACATTTTTCACTTAGATGTCCTGGCAACTGCCTTCCTACTTAATTCTTCTCACCAGGACTATCATTCTTGCAGCCTGTTGGCACCAAGAAACTTTACTTTCCATGTCCTAAACTGCAGATAAACCGTTAAAGTGGACAAGTTCATGCAAGTCCTATCCCTGAAGTTTAATAGAAAAAGCCTTATTTCCAACCCTGCCAATGAAGACCACCATTGTGGCCATACTCAAATAAAAGGCAAAACACACATATCCCAAACATGTATTGGTTTTATGTCAATGCATAGATTAGATCTTCTCCACCACCAGCCATAGGCTGGGGCCTGAATTGGCACAAAACCACTTCACTTTTGGGGTGCATATGTTTTGGTTTTGCACTTATCAGCTCCGATACAAGTGAATGTGCCGTCACACACCACATAATCAGGTGGAGTGTCCCTGGCTACCCTGATAGCAGAGAACTAAAAACTCACATCCCAAGCTTTGTGAGCCTACTCGACCTGAAGGTCAGAGGAAAAAGCTTTCCCTCTCTTGCAGATACTCACTTGAGTGCACTTTAACATAGTTTTCAGGGACATATACTGATGGGACCTACCACTCAGTAGTGTGGGAATGTAAACCTGATGGAGGAAGTTAATTACTTTTGTTGTGATGTCAACATTAAAAAACTATGGTTAACTATTTACTAATTAAGGCCCCTGATTCATAAGTTGTATTTCCTGGTTCTCATAGACCTGGAAGTATATTGTCACCTGGATTCTTAGAATGTGTTCTTATAGTGCACATATAAAATATGTGACCGTTCACTTTTTTAGCATTCAATGAATTACATTGATGCATGTTGGAGATCCCATACTTTATAAAAATATATTTGTATATATATATATATATATATATATATATATATACATATAAAAAATGACTGCATTTAGATTTGCATGCTGAGTCCATCTGGCATTGCAAGGTTTGATTGTTATTACATTGCTTGGATTACAGCAGGCAGACATTTCAGGTTCTTCAAGGCCAGGTTGTGCTCTCCCAAGCATAAATCTAGACACATAGTATCTTGAGATAAGGTGCAAGGACTTACCCATCAAGCAGCTAGAATGACTGGAGATAGAGGCGTATGAAACGCAAACACCTTTTAAGAATGTTGTGAGAGTTTTCCATGTCAACCATAACATGTGTCCTCTCAGCCATAACAACTCAAAGATCCAAAAATGAAACATGGCACTGATGAGGGAGAACACCAAATATTTGCATTATTGTTTTTCCCCATGTCCTAAGCGATACAAAAAAGTATTTTCCCACTCTGCCCTTCACGGGAGAATACTGGAATGTTGGTGTGTAGGCAGAAACAAGGACAATCATAAATAATATAATTAAGGGTTACATATTTGCATTACAAAGAAGATGTGTCATTTTCAAATATGTGGGCACTACAGGGGGCACTACAGGTAGGGCATACAATTGTATTATATAAATAATTTATATATTTGACATTTTACTGGGATGCCGAGTAAGTTGCATGTGCCTACAATACTTTTAAAACCATCACTCATTGAATTCTTTAACACTGCAAAGAGAATTGTAGGTGCAAGCAGCCTTATTGGCAAACACAATGCCTAAGGGAAACTTGCCCTACTTTTCTAATGATAAGTGCACTTTTAAAGAAAATCCTTTTATGAAGGACATGAAACTAGTAAAGTAAAGGTGATGCTTTTATTGAGTAGAATTAGAGTGCGAGCTTCCAACAAAATGTAGGTCTCTTCCTCAGGCATGTTACAAAATGCAAACTGAAATTCCTCTTTAAATACATTTGCACAAACATTACTAGGGCAGTGAACCAAGCCCAGTCTGTAAAGTCCAGCCTCGGTCAGAAGGATTGTGACCTTTTCTCACTCCATCATACTCTCGTATATAGTAGTACTGATTTTACACCACAACGTATCTATTATATGCCAACGCCATATGCTCCGGTGTGTTGGAATACCATGTTTCCTTATACTCCAATATATATATATATATATATATATATATATATATATATATATATATATATATACACATGTAAAACTGTTCTTATCACATTTTTAAATAATGTTTTGCATATATAAATATGGCTTTATCGTCCCCAAAATAATATATAATTTGTGTGGGAAATAACTATTAAAAAAAGATTCTAGATTGTATGCTTTATGCCAGGCCCTCCTTACCTCTTGTTTCTGTAAGTCAAATCGGTATGTTATGCATTACTTGTTTTTTCTTTTTTTACCCATTGTACAGTGCTGTGGAATATGTTGGCGCTATATTAAACAATAATATTACTAATAAAAACACAAATTTGGTCCCATAGTGTAAAAAATTAATGGTCCAAATGACGAAAATAAAAGTAGACACTGCCCGTTCTTGTAAGCCATGGTAATAGTGATTTATTGCAATGTATCCTGTTAGTGGTTATAGCAAAAAAGCAATTCATAATTGATGGTTCTAGAGCCCACATTACTATAAGTATCAAAAAGGAGTCTTATAAAGCTGTAGAAGTAAAGTAACATTTCTTCTGTGCCCAAGTGCCGATCAACTCAATATGCTTTATATATCTGGCAGCAAAATTTGCCGCACAAGGTAGCTTGAAAAGTAAGACTATTTTAAAGCGGATAAATAAAGAAATCCACAAACAAAACACATTAGTTCCATGATCATGAATGCATTCACTGCTGCTTTTTAAAAAAAGCTCTCAGCTTAATTCTCTTTGGAATTGAATGTTTGTGGCATTGGCCATCATGCACGGAGCTTATAATAACATCAAAGATTCTAGGGCACTGAAACAATCATTTTAGGCTTGTACTGAACCAAACCCAGTTGCATTTTATCTTGGTGACTGCACCATTATAACATCAAACACTCATTCCTTGTTTAGATTTAACGTACAAATAAATTGTTTGTTTTTTAATATCACAGTTCAGTACATTAAAAGGGTTTTTTTTTTATTATCTTAAGTCAATCTTGAAATATTTTAATATTTTAGCGACCCAAAAGTCAAGTATAAATGAAATGAATTCATTGAGTTTGTAGCTATTTTTTTTACCTTGTTTAGCCTTTCTCCGCTTTTTCTTTTTACGTGCTCCCTTTTTATTTGTCACATTTCGGCCGTGGTCCCTGATGCACAGTGCTTCCCTTAGCATGACAGATTGGCTTTGCCATATTCCAGAGAGCGCCTGTGTATTGGCAGGGGTAATGTAAATGTGCACTGACACACTTATGTGAACGCATTAGCACAAACTATCATACAATTATTTGTAAGTTTTGCTATTAAGCACTGTGATGGCTCTTACTATGTGTTGTATGATCAAAGAGTGGAATTTTCCCATTTCCAGAATTCCATTAACTAATTATTCTTTATTTATATCGCGCCAACAGTGTATGCAGTGCTTCTTACAATACGTATATAAAAACAGTATGACAAAATTAGAATTGATAAACTAAGATGAACTGATCAATTAGGTAACAGGGGCCCTGAATATAAGACTACCCTATAGGAAAAAAGTTTTACGAGAACATATTAATTCACATGTAAACTTTTTTTTCATATTTAATGAAAACTATAATTGAGAAAAATGCATTTCTTGTTTTGATTTCCTCTTATTTGCCAACCTGCCCCCCCAGTTATGCACATCTGCCTCCAAGCTTGCCCCCCCTCAGATATGCCTTATACCCCCTAATATGCCACTTTGCCCCCCCAGACTTGCCCCCCCCCCCCCCGGGCTCCTGACACTTCAGCCGAGGCTTCTATGACGGAGCACCGGAAGGTCATGTCACACCGGCGCTCCGTCATACAAGCCCCGGAAGTGCCAGGCAGCAGCGGAGGTCTACCAGTTGCCAGAGAGGAGGATCCAGGTCCCCATCACCTGCAGCACTGTGGGGGATCTGGCTCTTAGTCTTATAGTCAGACCTCTATTTAAGGTTGGATTATAAGACAATTTTGAATATAAGATGAGCGGTATTTTTTCAGAGCATTTGCTCTAAAAAAAAAAAAAAAAAAAAAAAAAAAAAAGACCCGTCTTATATTCGAGCAAATACGGTATATGAAATCAACAAAATAAGTCACTTGGGAGTGGTAATTTTACATGCATAGCATAGCACAGCTGAGGTGTGTTATTGCATTGTCTAAATACAGGGAACTTAGCAATAAAATGTCCCATTTTCCAGGAACATAATAGATAAATCTGCTTTGTAAGGGTGATATTGACAAAGCATGTAAGAAAGCTTCGCTGTAGGCGCTGTTTCATCATCAGGGATGTTACTTACTGTTTATAAATGGTAAGTAGATGGCATCAGAAGGCTACACATCCTGCCTTTAGTCCTCAGATGTATACCTTAAGGAGCTTGTCATCATCCTCTCAAGGATGGGAGCCATCGGGATTATACAGTTTCCTAAATAGAGTTGCTTATGGCTGGGATTTAACTGGGTCACGCAGCTGACCTTATCATTGGTGTTGTAGAGTACAAAGGGTTATGAAAACACTACTCAAAACCTAAAAATAGAAGATGTATTACATTACAGTATGCATGCTAATAAATTCTTCAGTGAAAAATACACACTTTATTAGAAGAAAAAATTACAAAATAAACTAAATACATCTCTCACACTTTATTTTTCTTTTTTCTCTTTTTTGCCCCCCATATGTGACACTGAAAACTAAAGAGTAGCCCCAAGCACTAAAACTTGAACCAGGTTTCCTAGCCCCCCTCTCCCTCCTTGGCCACCGTCTTTAGTACAGAGCACCGGGATATGTGTGTATAGCCTTTGAATGCATTCTGCGCAGGCTGTGCCGGCTCAGCACAGTACTCCGTAGTGTAAATGTTCTAGTTGGGGAGATCCTTGTAACAGGCCCATTCAGAAGCAGTGATTCTGACCACCCAAGAGGGCAATCTGCTTCTTGGTTTTGCAGCAAGGGGACTGCCGCCCCCTGCCACCCGAGGCCGAGGCCAGAATATGTGCACAGATGGTTCTTTAGTATTAATCACTAAGCATTTAAGTCTAACAAACATACAATGCAAAGAAAATCTTTATGGTATAAATGATTCTCTATGTGTGAAAAAGAAATGCTCAGAATACCGTATTAGTGATAGTCTTTCACAACAGAAGGTATTTTTACTAATGTAAATCAATACCATTTACTCTAGGACGCTACACAGTATTAATCTTTACTCTCCCCCAAAGCTGTTGCCTAATTCACCGTACCACAGCGAGCAGCGCCTCTCAGATTATCCGTCTCCGTTCCACTGCACACAGGTAAATCTCAGGCAAAAACAAAATGCAAAAACAGTGCAACGCTCGCTTCAGTGGATAGAAACAGAAACTAGTGCCAGAGATTTGCCTGTGTTAGTTTAATGTATACAAATGCTAAGTTAACAAAAATAAGCGTTTCTGTGATTTGGCAGCCTGTAGCCTTGCTTTGTGTAAATAACAAGGCCCTGTAGCTACATTATAGCATGTTAGCTAAACACTGTGCTGCTGAATAAATATAGCACATGTATAGATACATTTACTTTACTAAATGTTATCATTTATCACGTTTTCGCGAGGTGTGATCTACTTTACTGTTATTGCGGGGTCACGGGGCATAATGTTACGTGACCCCACTGCGCTCCAACCTCCCATAGTGAACCAGCCCTGTTTGAAGAAATTTGGACTGCCTGCCCCTGTTTGAAGGGGCAGGGGGGGGTGTAGTTTGAAGGGGCAGGGGGGGGTGTAGTTTGAAGGGGCAGGGGGGGGTGTAGTTTGAAGGGGCAGGGGGGGTGTAGTTTGAGGGGGGGGTAGTTTGAAGGAGCAGAGAGGGGGGGTAGTTTGAAGGGGAAGAGAGGTGGGGTAGTGAGGAGGGGGCGCCAGAGGAGTAGTCCGCACAGGGCGCCACAACGCCTAAGGCCGGCTCTGTATGCAAGCTAAGGGTGTGGCGTGAGAGTATAATGGAAGGAGTATGTTTTAGTGTAATTGTGTATGTGTAAGTGTGCGTGCTAGCGTGTAAGTTAGTTACTAACGGGGAAGGGGCCACTCCGCTATACCCGCTCCCCATGTCAGAAGGTGCCAGCCCTCCCCGGTGTTAAAAAATTTCAGTTTGATTGATTTCAGCCATTTCTGAGTAAAACCTTTGTAGAGGTATTTAAAATATTCTTACAATGTTATGCTCATCTATACATGTTTCTCTTCTATAATATCTCATTGCGATGACTTCTAAGACTAAAAAACGACTGCAGCGCAGATGGAAATATCTGATAATATTTGAGACAAAAACACATCCAAGTTGCATTTGGCAGTATCACAAATGTATAAAGGACACATGGGCAGTCTGATTACTTGTTTTACGCATCCCCCACTGAATCCCCAACTAAATCCATTAACATTTTACTCTGCTAAATGCTTCACATTCTAATTATTTCAGAGAGAAAAAAATGAGGTAAAAAATCCATGTATGAAATCTGAGTACCCCGAAATGCGAATCTATAAAAGTTCCTCTATGTATTTGCTTCTGAAAACTTGATATGTCTTTTATAAAGTCAGTAGAACAGGAGAGTGAATGAAAAGCACATGACATGACTGGTTAATTGGAAGCTATATGAAGATGATTATAGACTTATACCGTAATACTTATACCGTAACACATGTCATTATGAAATTGAACATTCTGAACGTCAAGCAGATGTATTGATGAAAGAGAAGTCATAGTAACATACTAGCTATACGTTAAAATCCCAATGTGGGTTATTGAAATATAAATAGATCAAAAATAAGAATAAACTTTTCAGAGCAGGACACAAAGTGGGTTTATTTGACTGACTAGACTCAGCTGGGTTTGCATGCCATAACTCACAAAATAACATGTATACTCACTAACATGCGAGTTCTACATGACTGCCTTGAATACTTTCATGCCTAGGGCTGAAAGTCACAAAATGTATTAAAAAAACATCAGCCGCCACAATATCAATAAATTATTAAAAGTCCCCAACTGTATCCTCCACTGCTTAGGAGGAGTGGAGTTTATTAACCAAAAAAGAGTAGCCCCAAGCACAGACTCCATCCAGCGTTTGGTGGTGCTTGCCCTGGAGCCCATGAGTAATAACGATTCAGTGAAATCTCACCATACATTTGCAAAAGGGAAAAAACAGAAATTTAAAGGAACCTCTTAGCTATCATTTGCATGAAGGTGTATATGACATCATTAGGTTTTTACTTTTTAGAGGGACACTCCAGCCATTCATTTTCACGGTGTTGCTTTTGCAAATGCAGAACCCCTTGATATGCATTTGCTTTTCCACCGCCCCATTTCTATTTTGTGTACAGTACATGTGTTTCGCTAACAATGCCCCCCCACCGAGTCGGGGTCCTTATACCTGGGAATTTTTTTTGACTCCAAGAGCACCCCCTTGCAGGATGCGCGTAGGAAGTGCCACTGACGATGCAGGCAGTCCCGTGACCCAGACTTTCCCCAGAATGACCAGGAGAAGCAGTGCTTCATCCGGAGTCTCCGAGCTAAACCCATAGAGGTCCTATCCAGATCTTAGTGCACAAACACGGCAAGCACTCCAGTTGATTGCAACGGCCGTGCTCTCCTGCCACCGAATGGCTGCTTCAAGCTGAACACAGTGTCAACGGGGCTGCAACATCTAGGTCACCTAAGTGCTTTATTTTATTTTGAAGAATGCATATTAAGGTCTTGATCTTTAACAGGGGCGTCAGGAACATAAAGCTGTTCCTTTAAGAAAACAATTAAGCAAACTGTATCTATTATATGAATTATAGGTTCTCTATGTATTGGCTTCGTGATATGACTTTTATAAAGTCAGTAGGACAGGAGAGTGAATGAAAATGCAGTAGAAAAGTAAACTGTATTTGACACCCAGTGGGGAATAATCGCATAACATGACTGCTTAATTGGAAGGTATATGAAGATGATTATAGGCTTCTAATACACAGATCACGTGTCATTGTGAAGTTTGCAAGAATCAAGCCATTCTCATCTGGCAATGCGTGTAATGCCAATCTCAGCACTAAACCGGAGTAACTTTGAGATACGGATTTATTTATATTTTCCTCAAAGTGCATTAAGACGTTCAGCTACAGCAGTGAAGACAGAGATCGCACAGCATTATAATGGCCTGGAATTAACATTAATAATCCCAATTTATATGATATACATACTCCCTGTTATCCTCCGGTCGCCGTACAGCATGTGATGGCGCTATATACTATATAAATAGATTTGATGATAATAATAATAATAATAATAAAGCGATCGGTGGCTGCACACACGGTGCCCGAGCTGTGATACGGGGGTATAGGCAGAGGCGTGGCTACACAATCCTTCACAGCTTCCAACCCAGAGCGGCAGCAGCTGCTGCAGTCACCGCGAGAAGCATCCATCCGGCAGCACGGTTTGTATGCAGTCAGGTACGTCGCACGTTGGTGTGGGTCGGTGCATCCGATAGCCATAGTCCGTTACTCGCCGGTTCTATGCTGTTCGTTGTACGAATTCTGCAGTAGCGATTTAACGTAGCTCTCACCATATGGCCGTGTGTATCGTGCGTAATACCCGCCAGCACTTTGCAATATTGTGGGCGGCGGAATCACGCTATGTACTTGCTATATGCCTGTTCGGAATTGTAACTCCCAATTCATTTCACGGGATATTACAGGGTGTTGCGCAGCGGTAATGTAATGCGTGCAATCGGTTACTGTATCCTCCGTCACTCCCTGGTCGTGCATGCCAAGCTGTTGCCGTGGTTATCAGTGTATTGATAATCACGCACGGTGTACATACATGCTACTAACACGCGTGTGATACAACTGCCATTACTCGCTGCACACGTGTTGCAAGTGTTTGCTTCCGCTTCCCACGTGGCTCAGTTCAGGTGAAGGACACTGCGCAGGCGCGGTACTCTTTCGGACCGCGAGGGGGAGGCAGGATTAACGGGCTTTTGCCCGCCTACCGCCTATTTGCGTCTCTAGATGTCAGACGCTGGAGGGATCGGCAAGTGAGGCGTGGCTTAGCTCCGCAG
Source organism: Spea bombifrons (assembly GCF_027358695.1). Classification (NCBI taxonomy): domain Eukaryota; kingdom Metazoa; phylum Chordata; class Amphibia; order Anura; family Pelobatidae; genus Spea; species Spea bombifrons. The sequence continues at coordinate 71,448,501 of NC_071090.1, forward strand.
ATCCCTCCCAGGCCCCGCCTTCGCTGTTTGACGGTTTATGGCTAGCCTGCCTTCTCGGCCGTTATCTCAGCAGCTGTCCGGCCGTGAAGAGGATCTGGGCAAGCGGGTCCTGACGCGTCTGTGAGGAAACCCCGGACTGACAGGGACACATCGACCTTCGACTGACAGCCGGGAAGGGAGGGCTGTGGCGAGCAGTGTGTGTATCTGTGTTGCGTTTGTGTACACGTACAGTGTGTCAATGCACAGGCCGGCCTGGCTTCTCTTGTGGTGATGGGGAGGCAGACAGCTGTGTGGCTTTCTCTGTTAGCTGTATTGCTACCACATGCATCCTTCCATTCTCTTCTTCCTTTAAGGAATGTGTCTGAACAAAGGCCTGACACCGCATGCCTGGCACCTGTGTGCTTACACATAAACCCCCTTTTACTGTCCTCCTGCAGGCTGCCATGTTTAACATTTCCTGTCAGCTAACATTTTGTTACGTGTGTTCTCCGGTAACTCAGACAGTTCCTATGTTGTTTAGTTACTATATGTGTATGGTGTGTTTGAGGAATAGCACTCCAGCTGTGGATGGACTATAATTGATAGAATGCTGGTCTTTTCCCCAGTAAAATGCTAGCTGCAGATCCTCAATGACTTTAGCAGTAAGAAAATGTATAAATCTTTTTCTGTGTTGATCCCATAAAAAACATCACATTCAAGTAAGGACTTCAACCCTCTTGCAGACATTTACAAATTAAATATTGGACTAAGGTACGACAGCTGCTGACGTGCTCGCTAGTGGCTGTAAGCATTAACTTTCCAGGGTTTGTGCTTTGATGTGTTGTATTTAATACAGGCTATACTTTGTGTTTAGAAAAAGCATCCCTGTGATGTCTGATCTAATCAGGGGCTTTGGTGTCTATGTGAAGGGAGTTGTTTCATTCTATGCAATTCAACTAATGGAACATCTGGCTGCACAATATTCTAATAAAAATGCTATCACCGTACAGTGATCATACATAAGAGAATGCATTTCTTTTGTACTAACATCACATTGTGAGCTCGGGCTACGTCTAACATCTTTTACGTGCGTTTATTCACTTATAGGTATATAAGAGAAATGGCTATTTTAGTTTTTTTTGGGAGGGGTTGTAAAGGCTGTCATAAGCATAAAGCGATATCCTATAGGTACCATATTCCTGTTAGCTTTACTTTATTCATTCTTTTAATAATACATTGGCTGATTTTGGTTTTGTTTTGTTTTGTTTGCAGCATGGCAGACTACCTGATTAGTGGCGGGACTGGATACGTACCTGAAGATGGACTCACTGCCCAGCAGCTCTTTGCTATTTCTGATGGACTCACCTACAAGTAGGGATCACCTTATATGTTACTCTTCAGAAGAGTTTTAAAGAATAACCTGTAATGTCTTGTCTACATGCAATAATTAAAAAGAAAAACGATTGTACAGGTATTGGAAGGCAAATATGTTTGTGTGACATTTTTAAATTAACGTTATACCGGAATACTATGTAGTTGTGCTGTTTCCTCTGCTTCTTTGTTGCAGGAGATGTGTTCAGCCAAATGCATCTCCTGCTTACAAGTGTGCATGCTTGATATTGTCACCCCCAGCCATTTTCTGGTTCAGGTGAAGGTTCCAGGTGGCTTAACAAATGCCACAACCCCCCCCCCCACACACACACACACACACACACACACCCCTGTGGAGAATGAGCTCCTATAGATTTCAATGGGACTATCTTCTTGCCAGTGCTTGGAATGTGTAAAAATGTATCCTCTTCTAAATGCAAGTGTCTTTTTTTTCTGGTTTTGTTTGACAGGTAAGTAATGCTTATTAAAACACCTTTTTCATACCAATTTATTTTGGGGTATACTAAATATAGCTCTGAGACTGGTTAAAACTGGTCCTCTTATCTGTAAGATGTGGTACTTTAAGGATCTCTGAATATCTAAATCTATGTTGTATATTATAATTCCTAGTATTAATATGTCTTTATCATGATTGTTATTACACCCACTTATTGACATTGAGGTTTGTTCATTAAAGATGGAGTTTTCAGGCATTATGAATTGAGGGCCCTAGAGAGCTTCTCCTTTCTGAAAAGCTCGGATGGCCCTGTAGAATGTAAAGCTAAATCAGTGAGCGTTCTTGAGAATGTTATTTCCTGTTTTAAGTGTGCATTATATAGGATAAGCTCAAACACTTTAGCAGGAGAAGCTTACCGAGGTTGGCCCATAATAGTGCATAACAATATCAGGGAGTTGGAAAGTTCTCCCCCTTTAGTGAATAAACCCCCATGCACTAGATGTTATGTTCTTTGCAAATACCTTTATCGTTTATGCTATATTGTCATGCTTTGCCTTATTTGTACATTGTGAATTTCCCCATTTTGCTGCAGTTTCGTAGTTAAGTATACATTATGAAAGATCAGCAGTGTTCTATTAGAATATTCCCTATATATATATATATTATACTGTAAATTAGAGCCGATGCACTACTTGCTTCTCTGTCTTCATCCAGTTTAACATCCATTTACACATGGTTTTCATTAAGGCCAAGTTGCATGCAATTCAGAAGTAAATATTGTAGCTCAATTATCTGTGCCCAGTCAACTAGACAAATACCCTGATTCTTTATCATTTTTCTTTGTGGTAAGCAATATAATATCTCACTTTTAATAACCCAGAGGGACTTGTGAAAGTCTATGGAGGAACAGGCTAAATTAGCATTACTGTTTGAACAATTGCATTGCTGTATTGCTCAAACTGTGACGTTCGAATAAAAAAAAAAAAAAAAAAAAAAAACCATCCATATGACTTTCTCTTTGAGAAATTAGAGCAAGCCAAATGTTCTGTGTAATCCTTTCTAGAAAACGGGTGTTAAATGTCAGCCAATTTGATTGAGCTGCCTATGCTTTGTATGGGGTAACCCCAAAATCTTATCCCATTTGAAGCTCTTCAAGCTGGTACCCATTATTAACGTGATGTTACTGGGCAAGTTTCACGATCTCAAATGTTTAGCAACCCAAATACTGTAGTCACAAAATGCTGTATAACTCTGTGCCTACACTTAACGCTTCCTCTCTCGTTCTTTATTGAATACTTAGCAGAAATGTGCCGCTATCTTGCATGCCAAAATAATCTGATCACCACCCACATCCCTGCTGGTTGTATTTCTAAATCTAGGTCATTGTAATGAAAGCAGAAAGATAAGCATTTGCGCTGATATTTTGAAGTATTGTACTCCCCTTGTAATCTACTCCTCTACAAACACTGGATGAAATTCAGTGATTTGTAACTGTATCAGATAAGTGATGCAATGTCAAATGTATCAATGGGAGTACAAAGCCAGTCCTCAGTCTTGATCTCCTAGGACATGGGTAAAGAATCCGATACTCATGTTTGTAAGCCATGTGTTCTGTTACTAAACAGCTCCGACTATAAACTGAAGTCTGTCTGTCGCAGCTGCTTGGGCCACTGAAAGCTTCCACAATTACATTTTGGGAATGATGTATTGGGGTTGAATCTTAATCCCTCAATTGCAGGAACACTCCAACCATCAAATGTACTTTAATGCATATAATAGCTGCATGGTCTCTTTTGCTGTGCAGGAGATGCATTCAGCTGAATAGACCTACCTGCACGTAATGTACTGTCCTCCGTTAGCTTCGCTGTTGGCTCTGCTGTACGCTGCGTGCTGTTGAGATCCCGGTGCGCGTGTGTAAAGTTCTCCCTTTGTTTTCAGTTGGAACAATTTGCTGCTGCTGATTGGCAGCTTTATTTTACATTTTTCATTTTTTGTGAGAATGCGCGTTAAAGTATTCAGGGTACTTTAATATGCATTTTTCTATAGTGGAGGTGTCAGACTGTCCCTTTTATGTGACTTTATGCTGTGTTTTAAGGACATTGTATTACTTATCACTAAATAGGGACCTTAGCACCTGCAAGTCCAGCTTAAGTATGTGTGATCTTATAGATGCACAGACTTCATTCCTTTTTCTTTGGAATCTCGTTGCCAATCCCAAAGTAGATAATTTTTATTAGGGTTGCGTGTTTTTCCTGTGTTCTGTTTGTTTTTTGGGGAGGGTTTAATATAAGTAGGGCTTCCGCATTGGCTTGTGATATACAGGATTTTAGTGGAAAGAGGAAGGAAAAAAGGATAGTTTGTAACAGTGACCCTTCTCCTCCCATATTCCAGATACAAATAAATAAGTATAACTGTCACGGCTTTCCTGCATTTTGCGCTGATAATGGAGCAGGACGATAGAGCCAGCAGTGAGCTTTCCTCAAGAACTTTGTTGCTAAAGAACCCAGAATGGCAAGTGCTCCCTTTCTGTTTTCTACCATCACGTTGTACTAATGTATTTTGCCTGTGCCGTTAGACATAAAAACTATACGTGTTAGTAGGTTACTATGCTTGTTTTTATATACTCTAGTGATACGGTAATGCCATATTAAAAAGGAGGGTCAATGCTTACACTTGGTTTTTTATTTATTTATTAATGTGCATTATCTATGTCCCTAGTTTCCCCCTCAGAAAAGCAAGCAATATCTATTCTGTTTATAGTGAATGTTAAGCACCAGCCTGTATATGGTTGCTAATATGACCCTCTGCACACATGGCTTGTACATTCATTGCCAGGAAGTGTTCACATTGTGAATATGGTACAGCGTATGGAAGCAAAGCAAATACAAATATAGCGGTGTATGCTAATATATTTATATAATAAATCTTTCATTCAATAACCCTGTAACAGTGTATGTATACACCACATGTCTGCATTTTTTTAGTAAGCTATTTAATGTTAGCATTGATACATTAGGTGATGTGTGACCCTGTGTAATACATTTAATAGGAAATCATTAATGCTAATTATACCGGTTCTTGTTTTTGTCTAAGTTATATACCACATACCCTATGTATTAAAACCCACATATTATCGTAGCAGAGAACCTCATCCATTTGCCATAAGGTTAGGTCTGCCTAACTGGTATATTCAAATATTTATTTATTTTTTTTATTTTCTTTTATCTAGACAGATACTAGGAAAGTGCATTATAATCTGTAAATGGCATAGTAGAATGTTTGCTTTATGTGAGAGATATTAATGGGTAGGATTGTAATGAATGTGAATAATAGGTTATGTATTTTGTGCTATACAGTGGGATGGCAGGGAATCACAGGGACTTGCTTTACATAACCACCTAGTGGCTTTTCCCTAATTTACGAACAATTGTTAACCGTGGCTGCTCTATATTATATCAATTGAAAGAAGCATCAAATTTTGATAGCAGGTTAGAACCATTTTTGCCATCTACATTGTCCATTTGTACCTGCTGTGAGATCTCAAATCATGCATGGTCATTGACCTTGTCTTATGTTTAGGAAAGCCTTGTGCCTCTCCCATTCGTGCCCTACATTAACCTGCGGTTGCAGCAGCAGCAAAAAGTCTTTAAAGATTTCAATGCCTCTGACATCAGAAACCGGATTATTGTCAATGCCCCTTCCTATGCGGGGTGCATTATTCAGTAAGATGTACATCTGATATGCTTCTACCATCGATTTTTATTTGTTTTGACTTTGGACCGAGTCACTACAGTGAAAGTTACAATGTAAGAGCAGTGTTCCTAAGGCAGTCATGTTCCTAGTGCAGTCTTATTAGAAAGCTGTCCTCATTGATCTCAGTAGAAGTGCTTTCCTGCCAGTCAGTACCACGAGACATGAGACCAGGGAGGAGGACGAGGCATTCTGCGGCATTGTCTTACCATTTCACGTACTCTATATAAGAGGTTTGCATAACTTGCCTCTTTTAACCATCAATCTTGACTCCAATCAGTACCCTGTTTGTATCACTTTGTATACAGTTTCTTTTTCACAATCTAATTGCAGTTTCTGTGGAACTGGAGATGTTAATGTGGCTATTTTCTAAATGTGGCCTTAGTTACCCATTTCACATGCTGAAGCTCAGATTGATAGAACTTGAGAGGTGACATGTTTTTCCTACCAAGATGTAAATGTGTTCACTGTTCTGTAAGTAAGAATATTGCCATGATGAAGCACCTGAAATAACAATATGTGTGACCGTTGGAAACATCTGTTCTAAAACTTGGAAATCAAAATGCTTTTGTAAATTATATTTCTGTTTAGTGGGGTAGTCGACATGGTGAATGATGTACGGGGTATTTGTGTAGGAATACCGTGTGCATTAGTTTTACAGTGATGTGTGCGTATAGGGTATACTTTGTGTGGCGGATGTGTAAATGTTGTTTGGTTAGGAATACAATATGTGTTTGTGTAGATGTGAGTGGTGTGTATGTTTGAATGTACGTTAATGTGGCTGAGATTGATCAGTACGAATATGCCTCTCCTTTGGGGGGGGGGGGAATATACCCCCACCATTTGTAAACCCAAGCAAGGATTTCTCCCCTGTAATGTTTGTTTTTAAATATTGTGCCTTTATGCAAACTTGAGAGCAAATATATTCTGCTGATTGACTCAGACTGTTCAAATGAGCTATTTTTGTTTTGTTGAGGACTGGGATCGTTTTCAATGTTTTATCAAGTAGCTTTTCTAACACAGCCGTAAAGTGTTTGCAACGTAAGCCATCGTTTAGGGAAAACCATCCTTTGAAAAATTCATCGTTGCAGTATGTCATTTCTTTTTGTAGGCAATCTTTTAGGTAATGTATGGGTCTAAAAACGTACACCAAAATATTTCATGTGTATAAAACCTTTAAGCAGTTTGAAGATTTCTGATAAGCATTTTGAGAAAACATTAACTTTACAAGTATCGTTACTTGATTGATTGTTACACTAACACTTTTCTTTCTGTTTTTTATTTTTTGTTTATAGTGACTTCTTGATTCTTCCGGGTTTTATTGACTTTACTGCTGATGAAGTGGTGAGTTACATGTATATTATACTGGTTTTTACCCTTATAAACTATGTCAGTTAAGGAAATATTTTAGTTACATAAACATGTCACCAGCACATTTTGAACCATTGTTATTTTTTTATTATTATTTAGGATCTGACATCTGCTCTGACTCGCAAAATCACACTGAAGACTCCCTTGATTTCCTCTCCCATGGACACTGTTACAGAATCTGATATGGCAATTGCAATGGCAGTAAGTAGCATCTCGCAAATCTTAAATGTTAATACAGCCGGATCTCTTGTGTAGTGGTCAGGAGTTGTCCCTACCGCTGCAACAACATCAGGACCTAACTATCCTCCTAATGGGGTTCTTGCTACAAGTTTTAAGGATGTACAGGTTCATCATAAGGGGCCAAACGGGTTAAATAAATATCACTTGCCTTTAGGAGAAGCTGGAGGTAAGTATAGCTCTCAGCTGAACGCATCTCTTGCGCGCTTAGGAGCTGGGGGGTTAGGGAAAGAGGCAAATGCATATGGGGGGATTCTGCAGTAAGATTAACCAAAAATTTAAAGGAACCACTCATGTATTAAAGTGCATATGGTGGCTAGAGTATGCCTTTTAAAAGTATTAAGTACTTTTGGAGATGGAATAGTGTCTGATTTTGTATTGTCGCTGTCTGTACACGGATTGAAAATCAGACAACATGTCTATAGGTAGATTTACAAAGTCACTGATATCTTTCACCACTATACCTGATTGCTTACAGATAGTAGTGTTTTCTAGGCTGGTTTACTATTGTTTACGGCTGAAGTTTTATAGACAAATGTGTGCTGTAGGTCTACGCTAGAAATATTGCTGCCATGAAAAAGCATCTCTGGCTTGCAGTCCCTATTCCAGTTCATCCCAAAGGTGTTGGATGGGGCTGAGGTGAGAGCTGTATGTGGGCCAGTCAAGTTCTACCACACCAACCTCATCCAACTATGCTGTTATTGTCTTCTCGTTGCCTTGCCTTCTTGTCCAACATCAGTGCCTGACCTCACAAATGCTCTACTGGATCGATGGGAAACTATTCCCACCAAAACACTCCAGAATCTTATGGAAAACCTTCCCAGAAGAGTAGAAGCTGTTAATAGCTGCAGGGGGGCAACTTAATTTTAATGTCTATGTATTTAGAATGCAATGTCATAAAAAACCTTTTGGTGTAATGGTCAGGTGTCCCAATACTTTAGACTAAACACCACCACCTGCTGTCTGCTCTAAGGAATTGTGTGCATGTCCTTATCTGCGCATGTTCACAAACCTCTTAACTCCTTTAGGACAAAAGCTGTTTTTATACTTAATGAAGGAAGCATTCTCAGGATATATATATATATATATATATATATATATATATATATATATATATATATATATATAATCCAACCTCACACTGACGAGTCCCTTTAAGGACAGCTGTATGTCTTTATGATCTGGCTATTGCACCTCTTTCCTGGACTTTGTTTATAGGCTGTTTAGTACAATGGACATTTGCCATGTATAATGTGGATATAGAGGCAAAAAGGGTGATCATTGTTAACCTTGTTTGCATATGCTTACCCTTGCAGGGGTGGTAGCACATTTAATAATGCCTCTGCTAATTCTTTATTCTGAGTGAAGGAGTTTTTCCATTGTACCCGCTCACCCATAATTTATAATATTTGTGTGAATTTATATAATCTCAAGTATTCCTTGGGATTTTAACCTATTTTGATTGGAAGGTGAATATTTATGCCACATATTACAAGCATATATAGATGCGCACACACAATTTTATATAGCTATAATGCTGTTTTTGTTTGGATTGTGGTTATATCATGCATTGTAGAATTTTTACTTTACAACACTAATTGTTAATGTATTCTACTTGCACACTCTGAAATCTCACATTAGAATCCTTTGTTGAAGCTAAGAGTTCAAATATGTAATTGTAATGTTATATAATATTGACTGTGCCATCTCATCTTTTCCTTACCCTTATAATTCGGCAAAGCATATAACGTATTATTATACATTTTAATTTGTTTGCATGGTGTTTATTTTGCAGTTAATGGGAGGTATTGGAATCATTCATCACAATTGCACACCAGAGTTCCAAGCCAATGAAGTGCGCAAAGTGAAAGTAAGATTCAAATTCTAGACCCTGTTCAAAGGAGAAAAGACTACAAACCACATTCACATCAACCCCCTTTTACCTCTGGTGTGGGGTCCCCCCCCCCACCACCACCTTCATTAACAACTACAAATCTCTGTGCTAGCGGGAGAGAGTTTCAGCAGAGGCCATAATGTGTTCCTTTACATACATGTGAAAGCTTGTAACTTAAAAGGGGACTCTGACTCCCCCCCCCGCCAATGTTAAGTGCATGTTATAAGTACCTTTTGTATTTACTTTAATAATCTTCTTTTTTTTCTTTTGGGGGGGACTTGCCTTATTTACAATAGGGATGCTGCAGATAATACGCTTCCGTCTGCATTTAGCACTGGTTCAGTGGGAGCTCATTAGGTGCATGTGTACCCCATGGAACTCTTGCACCACAGCTGGCGGACAGCGAGCATGCATGCTACTGCACAGGAGATGCATTTGGACAAACAATACAAATTCCTTACAATGAATCCCACACACAGACACACAAAAATATTTTAAAAGGGACCGTTGACTATCATATGCAAGTCACTGAAGTATCTCTTTTAGACATGTCATACTTGTATTTTCACAATACCCTAAATCTTATTAATCTTCAGAAATTTGAGCAAGGCTTCATCACTGACCCTGTGGTTATGAGCCCCAACCACACTGTTGGAGATGTATTTGAAGCAAAAACTCGTCATGGGTTTTCAGGGATGCCCGTCACTGAAACTGGAAAGATGGGCAGCAAGCTGGTGGGGATAGTCACTTCAAGGGACATTGACTTCTTAACAGAAAAGGACTATACAACCTATTTGAGTGAGGTATGATGAGCACTACTGGGTATTATACCTGTTTTACATTTTTTTGTTTGTTTTTTGGTACATTATTAAAGAAATACCAGGCGTGTTTTCAAGTCTTAAGAAGTCTATTGTTAGTGGCTTTTTTATTTTATTTTACTCTATGAATAATAACTGAAACAGGGTGGCAGAGAAAGACCCACAGAAACAGACTTTTGTGTAATGATTCTAAGAGTAGAAATTAATTTTCTATGTCCATTACAATGTAGAAAATGACTTGGGTCCCAGATTGAACTTCATAATTTTCCCTTCATTTTACAAAAGTTCCAGAACATTGTAATTTTATTTCAAAAAGTGGTGCACAATATTTAAGTCTCACTTTACATCCTAAGGTAATATATTGCCGCAACAAATATAATTCTTATAGTCCATCATATTTTACTGGATTTTTACATGAGCACTGGAGCATCTTCGAAATCTATAGTGATCTTATAGTATAGTGAGTTAATCTATACCTACCACTAACAAAGTTTTGTTTCTGCTGTACCATGCTCCTGAATTTGGTGGGGAACCATAGCAGCCCTAAGGGAACTGTTGACCAATAGGAATGCCAAACACATTCTGACCTCACTTGTGGCCTGGTGATCTGAGGCTTCACTTAACCCCTCTGTATATTTTCTTTCAAATGTATTCAATATTCCATCTTTATTCCTTTTTAGGTAATGACCAGGCGAGAAGATCTAGTTGTCGCTCCAGCAGGTGTTACCCTTAAAGAAGCCAATGAAATCTTGCAACGTAGTAAAAAAGGTATAAATAGGATTGATGACATTAAGACTTGTCATGTTCTGTGAATATGTATATGCCCAGATGGGCAAGATGTGATGTAATTTTAAAGCACACGCTGCTTCATTAAACATTGAATGTCCTGCAAATCTATGTGTGTGAGACATAGGTTTGCCTCCCTATGTTGTCAGGAACTTTTCTTAATCAGAGTTTGTCAATAAAAACAAAACAGTAGCATACAGACGTCCATCTGTAGACACTTCTTCAAATTACCAAAACAGAGGCATGTTCACAAACTGAACGCTTAGTGTCCCTGGCTTCCCTATACATTAAAAAGGCAAGAGTAATGCATGTTGGCCGCGAGTAATGCGTAACTGAGCGTTTTTGAAAACCGTTTTTCTGATATGCTTAATCATAGTGAAGACAGAGGTGATATGTCCTCTTTCACTCTCCCAAGTTACTAAATCCCTATGGTAATCAACACAAAGCATTGAGTATTGAAATAATTTTACTATGGGTATTACCGACAACTTTTCAACATAAAAATCAGCTCAATGTGGTGTTTGAGCAGTAAAAGTCACCCAAAATATCACAGCTGCAAAGACAACCTACAGGTCTGTATGGAAAGGAATTTTAATGCAGTTTAGTAATGTCTTCCAATAACTGTATTCAGCATGTTTCAGTAAAGAGGGGTGTGATTGTAGAGGTGTTTTGCAGCAAGAATCCATAATATTTTTAAAATTATTATGTGGAGTATAAAACTAATATAAGAAAACATTGCCAAAAAACATGATGCATTGCCAGAAATCCAGTAATGCTTCAAAGCATTAAACTTCCATGTTGGTAATCTTTGCTATTATATGTTCATGACCGGGAGAATGTTTGGGGATGTTACTTACTATTCTTGATGGTAGAGCCAGAATTCAATTGGAGCATAACAATTAACGCGCACTGCTGTTCTTGCTTACTAGAAGTATGTGGACACCCGACCGTCGCACCTAAATGAGCTTGTTGGACATCCTATTCCAAAAACATGGACATTTAATGTAGAATTGGTCTCTCCTTTGTGGCTATAACAGTCTTCACTTTTCTGGGAATGCTTTCCACCAGAGTTTGCTGTGTGTATTTGGGAGTTTGTGCCCATGCAGCCAAAATAAGCATTTGGGGGTTGTTGCTCATGTTGGCCACGAAGGCCTGGCTCACAATCGGCATTCCAATTAATCCCAAAGGTGTTCAGTAGGTTTAAGGTCAGGACTCTGTTCGGCATACAGTTGTCTGAAATGTCTGTTTGCTGTAGCATTAACATTACCCTACACTGGAAATAAGGGGCCTAGCCAAAGGCTCCAAAACAGCCCCAGAACATTATCCCTCCTACATAAAAGTTTGCATTAGGCACTATGCATTCCAGTAGGTAGTGTTCTCCTGGCATCCACCAAACCCAGATTCATTCATTCGTTAGACTTCCTGATCGCAAAGCATGATTCATCACTCGAACATGTTTCCACAACTTCAGAGTCCAGTGACGGTGTGCGTTACACCACTCCAGCCGACAGTTGGCATTATACATATTGGTCTTCAGCTTGTGTATACCTGTTTGCCAATGGAAACCCATTTCATAAAGCTCCAGATGCACAGCATTTGACCTGATGTTGCTTCCAGATGCAGTTTTGAACTCTGTAGCGAGTGATGCTGCAGAGCAGAGACCATTTTTTTTTTTTATTTAGCAGATTTTATTTGACAAAAAAGAGAACAATGCCACTGTGTGCAAAATGTAGAAAAAAAATCCTTATCTGCTGTTTTACACCGTGTAAAACAAGAAAAATGAGTGTAATTGAACATTACTGTAATATGTTAGCAGAGACCATTTTTACAGGTTATGCACTTCATCACTCAGAGTGAACACGGCCTTACCACTTTGGCTCCTAGATGTTTCCACTTTACAGTAATAGCACTTACAGTGAACCGGGGCAGATCTAGCAGTGCAGGAATTTAACGAACTGGCTTGTGGCATCCTATGACGGTGCCGTGTGTAAAGTCCCTCTTCAGCATGACCCATTCTATTGCCATTGTTTGTCTATGGAGATGACGTGCACTTGTTTTTATACATCTGTTAGCTGTGGGTGCGGCTAAAAACACCTAAATGTAATCATTAGCAGGGGTGTCCGCATACTTTTGGTCATACAGTGTAGCTGTTCTTGTTCTTTCCATGTAAAGTCTATGGCTCCCTACAGGAAAGAATATGGGTAATTTCTGCCCCTGGTGAAAATGAGGGATTTCCTCAGTCACTTCATTTTAGTATATAGAACAGATTAACAAATAATTCTTAAAAAGTATGAGGAACAGTGTGATAAACGTATGTTAAATTGGTACCATCTCTTATATTGGTATTTTGGAATTGCTTAATAACTAAAGGTGAGCAGAATCCTGGCCATGATGTCTTCTTCCTCTCCATCAGTAAGGCTGATCTCCTCCCAAACTGCAAGGGACAGGGGTATATGCCAAGTAAGTCTGCTGGAAACCTAGCACTGGTAAAGAAGTATTCAGATAGGAATTCCTGCTTGACCGGCTTCTTGAAGTACATCCTGTGAGGGAGTATCGTTTGTAACGCCTGTTTGCTACAAAAAAAAAGATTTTCTATTCTTCGTTGGCAGCTGCGCTCCTTGTCTCGTTTTTGTACTTGTCAGGCCACAGTGTTGCTGAAAGATTGAGAATGACTTACTTTAGTTCCATGAATGCTTATGACTTTAGTAAATGTTTAGCAATAGTAACTTTTTCTACAGGCTCCACGTTGCTTTTATGTTTGAAGCTTCATGTTGCTTTGAGCTATAGGCTGCTTGCCACTGTAATGGGTAAGAGGTTGTGGACAAACAAGCTTGACACTTGCATTGTTTTGTTTGCTCGTTCATTCATTATTCCCTTGCTCTTCTGCAGGAAAACTTCCCATCGTTAATGACAGTGATGAGCTGGTTGCTATTATTGCGAGGACAGATTTAAAAAAGAACAGAGACTACCCATTGGCCTCCAAAGACTGCAGGAAGCAGCTGCTGTGTGGGGCAGCTATTGGGACCAGAGAAGATGACAAGTACCGGCTGGACCTGCTCGTGCAAGCTGGTGTGGATGTGGTCGTTCTGGTGTGTATAGTTTTTTGTTAAAGTGCATTGCTTTGGGGGGGGGCTTGGGGGGGCTTGGATGGGAGCATAAACGTGAGCAAAATTAGTCTGATGTAACCAAGTCAGAGATAAAAATGGTTAAACAAGAGTTACCAACTCTGTGTTTTGTACATGTATTTCACAGGACTCGTCTCAGGGGAATTCTGTTTATCAGATAAACATGATCCATTACATTAAGCAGAAATACCCCGAACTTCAGGTGGCTGGTGGCAATGGTGAGTTTTATTTTGCTATGATTGTTAATTTATAGTAAGGTATACATTTATTTTATTAAATCCTCTTGTAATCCAAAATTGCAATATTTCAACAACAAAAAAAAAACAGGATAGATCATGGCGTTTGCTTTATATTAATTTGCCCTTTCAGTGGTGACTGCAGCACAAGCTAAGAATCTGATTGATGCCGGTGTGGACGCCCTCCGGGTCGGCATGGGATGTGGCTCTATATGCATTACGCAGGAAGGTAAGTAATTATCTCTCAAATCACTTTTTTCAGTGGCTACCTTTGGTTGCTCACTTATTCACATGCATAATTTTAACTTTTAACTCTCTAACTTTTTATTTGTATTTATTAATCTTTTATTATAATTCTTTATAATCACTTTTGAAAAGGCAATTATTTCACTGTAAATGTTTGCTTTTTAAAGTTAACAACACTTTTTTATATTCCTTATTCACAAATACTAGCGTATAACCCATAGTGTATTTGGTGTGTGTGTGTGTGTGTAAATTATTTGTTTTGCTAAAATTTATACTTTGTCAAACTTTTTTATGAATATCACATTTAATGTTAGTCTGAAATGTATTTTGTTAAGCAAGGTGTGACTATTTTTTTTTTTTTTTACGTTTCAGTAATGGCTTGTGGCAGGCCTCAAGGGACTGCAGTATACAAAGTGGCCGAGTATGCTCGCCGTTTCGGCGTTCCTGTCATAGCAGATGGAGGGATTCAAACTGTGGGTCATGTGGTAAAAGCATTGGCTCTTGGGGCTTCAACAGGTAAATCTAGATAAATTCCCAGTGAAAGGCAAAATATATTTGTTAATCCACAAAGACTTGCTGTTTGATGTAGGGTTATAAGGAAAGCAAGCGTACAGACAAAATCTGACTGTGGATAGGATAGAGTGTAACCAAGCATAGTTTTTGTATGTTGGCATTTTTCCACTATTTTTTTTGACCAAGTAGCGCCCATTCTTCATAGGCAGAGACTCCAGTACCCTTATTTACATAGTTAGTCTTTCTGTACTGTTAATATCTTATTTTCTGTAAGGCCTTTTTCAGGATGCTCCACATTAGAGGCATTTAAGATTGGTACTTGTATTTCCTAGTTGAAGAGAGCAGGATGATTACTCCTTGTGCTATATTGTGTAGCTGTCTATTTCCCTGCAACAGTGCATCTGTGATCTGGTTTCTGCTCCCCTAGTTGATAAACGTACAGTAATACCAGTAATATTTTTATTTATTATTTTGCATTTTAGTGATGATGGGCTCATTGCTAGCTGCCACCACAGAGGCTCCAGGTGAATATTTCTTTTCTGATGGTGTGAGGCTCAAGAAGTACAGAGGCATGGGCTCGTTGGATGCAATGGAGAAGAATGCTAGCAGTCAGAAGAGATATTTTAGGTCTGCCATATTGTTGGAATAATGTTCACTTATTAGTTTTATTTGGAAACTGACAATGTTCCTAATGTAGAGTCTTTCCAACTCCAACATAGTTTGTGTCTTGGCTAGGAACTCTATTGCACTTTTAATTATCTTCCACCAGATTTTGAAAAAAAAACTGTAGCTTGACCATTGCCGGAAAACTATCGATTGGTTTCTTGTGATGACAACATATATCAATATATATATTGAGTGGCATGAAAATTACTAAATTTGAATGTACTAAACCATGTCCCATACATGCTCTCTGAACATATACAGCAATGATATTAGAAGTGAAATAATGCATGTGAGATGTTTCTTTTGGATTTTAGTAGTTGTAATCTTGTGTAGCTGTAAACATTTCTTAAGTGATGGCTACCTATGTGTCGCTAGTTACCTGCTCAATTACTATTGTGTGCACTACTCTGGGGTAGTGGACTGAAGCTAGGGTTGCCACCCATCCCGGTTTCACTGGGTCAACATGGAATAAAGAGTTAGGTACCGTCTTGCCTCATTAAGTTTCAGAAACCGCCAGGCTCATTTAGTTCCTAGGCAGAGGTAGTGTTAAGTATTGCGTTAGGTGACCCTATGGTAGTAGCGCAGCTGCTCACGCTATGGTTGAGCTACATTGACGATGGGCTGAGGCTTCGTACAGGGTAAGGAAAGGTGTTGGAGTGGAGGGAAGGTGAGTGAGACATACACACAGACATTCGCTTTCTCTCTCATCTTATCCCCCACTCCACAATTTCATCCTCCTCTTTCCTTTCTTGTCTCTCTTCCATTTTTTTTTATTTTGTTTTGTTCTTGAATCTGCTCTCACTCCTTTTTTTATCTTTATTTTTGTTTGTTTCTGTAATGAACAAAATGCAAAATAGTTTTGTTTTTCATTTAAAAAAAAAACATTTTGTAAAACAATGGCCCTGGTTTATACTCAAACATACTGCATCCTAACCAGGAGAAGTCCTTCAAAGATTGCCCAGTAAGTGGCTCAGTAAAAGGTGGCGACCCTAGTAGGAGCTGCTGCTACAGTTGATGAGCTGTGTTTTTTTAAATCTTTTGTTTATAATGTAGATTAGTTACTGACGTTGTGCGATATGTTTAATTTCTTGCAGTGAAGGCGACAAGGTTAAAGTAGCCCAAGGAGTGTCTGGGTCCATTCAGGACAAAGGATCAATCCATAAGTTTGTACCGTACCTAATAGCAGGCATTCAACATGGCTGCCAGGATATTGGTGCCAAGAGCCTTTCCATACTTCGGTAAGTAAGGAAAAGCTAATACCGTATTTGCTCGATTATAAGACGAGGTTTTTTTCAGAGCAAATGCTCTGAAAAATACCCCTCGTCTTATAATCGGGGTCGTCTTCTAATCAGACCTCAAATAGAGGTCTGATTAGGAGACTAAGATCCAGATCCCCCGCACCGCTGCAGGGGACCTGGATCCTCCTGTCGTCGCCCCCCCCCACACACACACTTACCGGTGCTTCCGGAGGTGAAGTTGGCAGCGGGGGTTTGTATGCGTCCGTCCCCGACTGTCAGAGACCAGAGTTCCAGAGTTCCTGATCTCTGACAGCCGGGGAAGGTATTTGCGACGGACGCATACAAACCCCCGCTGTCAACTCCACCTCCTTCCGGCTGCCGCGGAATGAGACGTCAACCCGCTGCCCCGGCAATACAGCAGGAAATTGGAAGCACCGGTAAGTAAGTAAGTGTGTGTGTGTGTGTGTGTGTGTGTGTGTGTGTGTGTGTAGGGCATTTCTGGAATGCCTTACACCCCTATATGCCACTCTGGCACTTAGGGGGTTAAAAGGCATATTATGGGGCAGAGTGGCATATAGGGAGGTATAAGGCATTTCAGGAGGCAGAGTGGCGTTAAGGGGGCATTTAATAGTGCACTCTGCCTCCTGAAATGCCTTATACCTCCCTATATGCCACTCTGCCCCATAATATGCCTTTTAACCCCCTAAATGCCAGAGTGGCATATAGGGGTATAAGGCATTTCTGGAGGCAGAGTGCTCTATATAATGCCTTTTAACTCCCTTAATGCCACTCTGCCTCCTGGAATGCCTTATACCTCCCTATATGCCACTCTGCCCCATAATATGCATTTTAACCCCCTAAATGCCAGAATGGGATATAGGGGTATAAGGCATTTCTGGAGGCAGAGTGGCACATAGGGGGTCAAAAGGCATACCATGGGGCACAGTGGCATATAGAGGGTTAAAAGGCATATCATGGGCCACAGTGCCATATTGGTGTGGCAAGCCTGGGGGCAGATGTGCGTAACTGGGGGACAGGTTGGAAAATACAAGAAATAAAAACAAAAAAAAATATTTTTCTCAATCATAGCTTTTATTAAAAAAAATAGTTTACATGAATTAACATTTACTGGTAAAACTTTTTTCCTTTAGGGTCGTCTTATATTCAGGCTTTTTCTTTTTTTCCTAAGTTAATATTCAGATTTTGGGGGGTCGTCTTATAATCAGGGTCGTCTTATAATCGAGCAAATACGGTATACACAATCTATGTCAGTTTTACAACTCCTTGTTCACTTTTCCTGCATCTTTCAGTCTGCTGTGATTGTTGCGTACACATGCGCGTGTGCTTGGTTGCTCCCAGTCGTTCTCGGGTTAAACCAAGTGGAACCTAATCAAGCTTTTCCCAATGCTAATGGGGCTTATATAGAATCAAAGAAAGGGTACGGATAGTTTTTCTTGTCATTCACAGTGTAAAATTATTTCCCACAGTTCCATGATGTATTCAGGGGAGCTCAAGTTAGAGAAGAGAACTATGTCTGCTCAAGTGGAAGGTGGAGTCCATGGTCTTCATTCGTAAGTTGTTTTTGTTTTGTTTTGTTTTGCAGCCGCTCCCATTATGTGTTGCTTAAATATAGCTTAGTGGTAAGTATCCCTTTTGTAAAATGTGGTGTGAACAGGATTTAGTTAGATCACAGGGATTTTTTTTCTCCTTAACTTTACCTGCAAAACCTGTTTGTCATTTATGTGACCACCAACAACCCTCTTTACTGCCTTTCCAGTGGATGCTTCGGTGTTCTGTAAGATCTACAGAAAGCATGTTAACAGTTACCACCTTACATGTTTTGTCGACTTGGAAGCATTTTGCATTGGAAGATGTTTTGTGTCTGCTTTTCAGATATATTGGGTAAATTAAGGCACCAGACAAGTGCTGAAAAATACTAAAAAGTTGTACAGAATTATATAAAATAGATTTATGAATTTGAACGGTCAAACTGCCTCGCCTGTGTTTTACTAGACTACACCATATGTATCTTTTTTTTTTTTTTTTTTTTTTTTTTTTTTTACATTCCAACAAAATATTGGGGCCATCTGACACACTGGTCAAATGTCTCGTGGGCAGCTGGCCAATGGAAAATGAAGTGAGTTGTGATTGTTATACTGACAAGATTATTTTTACACAACTTACAAAAAACCTTTCTGCCCTTTTTTAGCTTCGTCGGCTGTGTTTGCCGCCTGCTTATTCATGTCGTACTCTTTAAAGCCAGTATCCTCCTGTATTGTACCCAGGTGTACATGCTGTATTTAACATTTGCTAGGATTTTGTAACGATGCCAAGTGTTTTCAATTCCCTGCATAGTGATCATTTTGGTTATGGTATAACTTTTGGAAGAGAATAATTTCAGTCATGGAGAAAACCAAATATAGTATTATAGCCCTCCTGTTAGAAGAGAATGATGTACATAAACTATATTATCCAAGCCTCAGTATTATATGGTGAATGAGCAGCAGACTGCCCATGTTTATAAACTCAGTGGCATCAGTGACCACGCCATATGCATGTACATGTTTTGGTGATCGGTTGTGGGAAGATTTAAAACTACACTGGTAAACCCAAGCAACCCTTAATATTCTTTTTTTTCTTTTGCCCATGCATCCATCCTAGCTATACATTTCTACCATGTAAGTAATCAAGAATGTGTCTTCTCTTTTGGAAGATTTTTGTTCCATAAGCTTTTAAATATATACTAAATATCCCTTTATTGAAAAGGTTTTGTTTTTTTTTTGTTTTTCTTTCTCCAAAAAGAATGATCTGTTACTTTATGGGGCATTATAGGATGGTGCACACCCTTATTTCATTCTAGAATTAAATAAGGGTCTAGAGGTTGAAAGTCCCATCCTCCTAACTCGTGGCTTTATATAATATAATCCTAGACCTATTCCAAGTCTATTTTTCCAAAGCCCTTTTCAGAATCTCTGAATATGCATTTTAGGATTAGATGTAAAAGTAAATGTATTTTCTTACCTTGCAAAATTCCTTTAAAAAAATGTAAATGTATAGGTTTGTGAAAAAGCTGAGCCTGGTTAGTGGACCCAGTGGCACACATGGCCGCTGACTATTTCAGGCCTGAACCTTGCCATTGGGACAGTGCAAAATCAGAAAGTTAGTACCGTAATAGAGTGAAGATGCTCTGTCCAGCTTACCTTCTGGTCGTCTCACTATGCATTTTTGGCATTTATTAGCAAAAAATCTCTGTAAACTTGCACCTCTTGCCGATGAATTTGTTTCATCTCGTATTCACACAACTGAAATGTTGATATTTGGGGGGGCTGCTTATCACTAGTGAACAAATGGAAACGAGAGGTGGAAGAATGAACTAGCTATTGGCTTAATGCAGGGCTCGACAAATCCCAGGCGCCAGGTCGCCATGGCGACAGAGAATTTTGTCCTGGCGCCTAGGTTTTGTCAGCCTCTTACATCCAGAAAAAATTGTGGATGTAAGAGGCTTAGTCACCACACGGGGGCGCTGTTGCTGTCTGCCCAGAAGTCTGGGCAGACAGCACAGCCACTCAGAGCCCGCCCCCGAGCCTGAGATCACTCCCACGGAGTGATCCTGTAGGCTGAAAACGCGGTTGCTGGAAAAGCAGCACTCGTGTTTTCAGCTGCCACAGGCAGCTTCAGGGAAGGGGTTTGTGTGTTGATTGGGTCCCCACACAAGTCTGGGGACCTCACCCAACACCCCACAGCTGCCTGATCGCTCCATGGGAGCGACAGCGCAGCGTTAACCCCTTCAATGCCGCGATCGCGGCATTTAGGGGTTAATTCCCGTTTTGGGGGCTTTGCTGCTGGTGGTCTGCCTGGAAGCCCAGGCAGACCAGCAACAGCAAAAACGAGCCCCCACAAGCCCTTTGACTCCTGTAGGTATGGAAGCCTACAGCAGTCATCAAAGAGACTCCCTCTGCAATGGGTGGTCCATAGACCAGCAATTGAGTCCCAGCTGCCAGAGGCAGCTTCAGGGACAGGGGAGAGAGTTCTTCGTTCTCTACATGAGTGTGGAGACCAGCCCCAACTGCCTGATCGCTCCCTGAGAGCGACAGTGCAGCGTTAACCCCTTCAATGCCGCGTTCGCGGCGTTTTAGGGGTTAACTCCCGTTTTGTAAGGGGATTTGCTGCCGGTGGTCTGCCTGGAAGCCCAGACCAGCAAAAAAACGATCCCCCTTAAAGCCCTTTGATGATTCCTGTAGGCATAGAAGCCTACAGCAGTCATCATAGACTCCCCCCTGCAGTGGCTGGTCTATAGACCAGCAATTGCTTCCCAGCTGCCAGAGGCAGCTTCAGGGACAGGGTGAGAGGGTTCTTTGGTCTGGCCATGAGTGTGGAGACCAGCCCCAACACCCCCTGCTGCCTGATCACTCCATGAGAGCAACAGTGCAGCGTTAACCCCTTCAATGCCACAATTGTGTATGACACATTCGTGGCAATGCAGGGGTTAACATTTGTCCCCACAAGCTTGTGAGGACTAAATATCTGTCAATGCTGTGCTCCAATGGAACATCAGCATCGAAAGAGTTAAAAAAATGAAAAAAAAATAATTAAAAAAAAAAACCAAACAGCACTGACCTGAAAGTCCAGGGTGCTTCCAGGTCAAACGCTGTGAGTTTAGTAAGTGGGCTGATGATGATAGGATCCCTCCTGACCAACTGTTAGTTTAAAAAAATACTGGCTCCTAACTTTTTTACCTGGCGCCTTGATTCACAACAAATTTGTCAAGCCCTGGCTTAATGGTATTTTACCTGGTAGCTTTTTTTTATCTTGTTGAAGTACAAGTACATAAGTTCTTTTTTTACAGCCTAAAGATATATTTTATATGAGCCAAACAGTGTCTTGCAGGAAGTCATAAAATCTGGTTTACCATTCAGGTGTTCATTCCACCCTATATTGATATTTAGACTTCTTTTTAGCATCTCTTCTAGCATAACTAAATGTGTATGTTAAGACTACATATAATAGTGTCATTGTCTACAGGATATTTGTTTTGAAAGGGACCCTTTTACTAGAGGCTGACATCTACGACGGGTCCAGATATTGCATCTCCTACTCCAGGTGTCCCTATTTGAAACGGGAGAAACTCATCCGATGCAGGGTTTATCATACCTATCTTAAACATGAGAAAGGGAAACATATGTTGTAAAGTAACAAAGTTCTAGTTGTTATGGTGGGAAATACCCTCGTCATGGAGGCGTTATTGAAAATATTAAGGTAAAATTCTGAAGTCTAAATAAAGCAAAAACTAGATGACTGCAAAATAGTTTTGTGGCAACTATAAGGTTTCCATAATTTGTTTCAAGACCACGATATTTGGCCTTGTCTGATGTTTTATAACCCACAGACTGAACGCTAGGATTTAATAGCAAGCAGGTATGTGTTTTTTGTACAAACGATGAATTGCATTTTTCCTTTTGTCTTAGTTGACCTTTGTTTTTTCTTCTGTCTCTTGTTCTAGTTACGAGAAGCGGCTGTACTGAGGTAGGGAGACGCACGCACCGTCGGTCAACACCCAACATTCCTTCTCTGGTCCCAACCAAGTCCTTGTGATGCACCAGACTCCAGCCCTTAGCCTATTCCCTTCCCAAGATGATGCAGGAAATCCAACGTATCACTGTTTACTGACTCGCCGAGTGGAGAGTATTTGCACTATAAACACCTCTTCATTGGGCGTGTGAAAAGACTTCAACGATTTAAACACCATGACCACGATCCTGCAAATACGCTATTAGCGCGAACTAACTACTCTAACTCATATTCTTTTCTTCCTTCTGTGATTCCTGAGCATTCCTTTTGAAGCTGCAAAGGCTAAACAAATTATTTTCAAAGAGGGGAAATGTTTATCGAATATGCCAATTCCTAATCTTGTGACCTAAGCATGGAAGAGCTATAGATACATTGATAAAAGAAATCTCCATTCCTATACCAAATGTCTCCAGATTACTTACAGGGTTCTGAGTAAACCTAAACAAAGGGTGCTGATCAGTTGGCTTCCAAGGGAAAAGATCCTACCAACTGAATGGTTATTTTATTGTGTATTGTCATCTGTGGAGTCGCATTAACTTTCCTGTAAGGCATTGACCACTATTGGTAAGTGCTTCGCTCAGTGCAATGTTTAACATAGTACAGAATAGCAGAGTCTGTAAGCTGCAATGTAGGCTGTATACAGAATGTTTCCGTATCACAGGAGCTGAGCCATTCCTTTCCTATACACAGGGCCAAATGCTTCCATGTTACATTGAAAGATTGCCTCGCGGGCCAGCGTATGATCCGTTTACAGTGTCCCATAGTGCAGTTCATATCTGTGGACAGGAGGAAGGAACACATTTTTAAATCATTGGGCTATATCAAGTAGATTCTTCTGTTTCCCAATACGCTTTACATGTTATTGATAGAATTACGGCTTTATTAAGGAAAAATTAGCTTTTCTTTTCTTTCTTACACTGCTCGATCACCTTTCTATAGACCGAAACAATCCATTTAGTATTTTTTTGTTTACACATTACCATAAAATGTACTACTACTTTAATTTCTATATGGCATAGATTTTGCTGTTATAGCCAACTTTGCAGTGATCACTTTTTGCTTTTCCCATATGCAAGTTCAGCAATAATTGATATATGAATGTTTCCCCATTTTTTTTACAACACCTTTTTATGTTGAAATGCATCTTTGCATTCCTGTATTTTGGGCACCCACATCTTAGGGTTTTTTTTTTTTTTGCTTTAATTCCCATGCGATTTAACATTTTTATTCCCTACAGCTTTAGGTTAAAAAAAAATAAATGACATTAAAAATAATGTGACTTGTATTTCATTTTTTATTCTGTTAAATACATAATCTTATGGCGTATTTTCAATTTCACTAATTTAGCTTGTAATAAGTGCTTTTTGTAGCCTTCTCTTACCAACAATTGTGGGGAACATGGAGATGTCTAGCAGTTTGAGACTCTTAACTGTTATAAATTGTCATTCTTTCGGTGAATCTTTAATACAGAGTTTACTGAAAGGTTAACCATCAGGCAATGAAATGATGTCTACCTTCAGTTTGTAGCAGGAAATGTGTTGAGGTGAATTGTAAGATTTGTGAATCAGGAAATGTATTTTGTGTATTGTAGAAAATGTAAAATACGGAATAATAGTTTGTAAACGGACAATTGTGCATTCATGTATTTTGTGATTGTATAGCATATATATATATAAGACGAGAAACACAAACTTCTTGTAAAATGTAATGTCTGATCATAGTAGACACGGCAGTATACGTCACCGCATTAATCCTATAGTATCGGATAACAAATGCGCTAATCATTTTCTTAGAAAGAAACCAAAAATTGTATGTGAAAGCATTAATGAGCGCTGTTAACGCTGTAACTTTAGTACATGTGCTTACTGCATTTGTAAATCTCTGCTGCTTGCTAAACCCTTTAGGTGCTCAACTATAGAACACACTCTGCCGTATTGTGTATGCATCCTAAACTAGTCCCTTAGTCCCAATGCATATAATCCTCCATTAATGGCACAAATGTTCCTTGTGGTCCAGCCAGCAATATCTACTCAGGTCCTTGCAGCCATTTTGCAGGCAGTTACGTCATCGCTTTAAATCGGACTAAGCCAGTTCCTGCCATAGAATACAGGGTACCCTAACTAATACAACGCGTAAGCCATTTTATAATCGGCAGCACTGCTATTGCCTCCCTCCATCAAGCTAGCACAAAAGATTTTGATCGCTAAATAAAACAATAGGAACGCCAACATTGTTACCGAGCATTATTGTCTTTCAACATTCTATTTATTTAATAATCCTGAGCTTATTTCTTTACACAGTTTGCTTGTGTTATTGCAAACGGAAGGGAAGTTGTGAGCGTTATTATAAAAATCACACTATTAGAATGCCAATGTTTTTATAATAATTGTGAAGCTAATTTTACAGACAAACCATAGAGCTTTGACTCTTGTTAATTTTTCTCTGATTACTTCCTATTAATCGGTTTAGTCTTGGAGTAGACTGCCTTGACTCTCTAGTTGTTCTTGGACTACATTCCCCAGCAGGTTAGACTGTCTGGTCAAGGCCTGGAATGGTGCAGAGGGTATTCCAGATAAAGGTTGCCCAACCCCAACTTGGTATATGAATGCTAAATTAAGTATTCCAGAGCTACAGCAATGGTTGTATTCAGCACAGTAATATAGTAGTATGAAGGGTCAACCTTGGTCATTTTAGCAAACCCCTAATATTTTAGGTGAACAAACTTTGACACTTGTGGGGTGCATAACTATAGGCAGATGGAGTGGATCATAGGATGGCATGTCTACATATTCAGACAGAGCAGGACCAGAGGCACCTACCTCACCACTCATGACATGGCGAAGCCAAATGCTTCATGGCACTTATCAATGAACCTTAGTAAGACAATGGCAGACTTCTCACGAAGATCTTTGCACAAGACTCTCTGAATTGGCCCTTCATACTAAATGTGTCTGATTACATCCTCTGCTATGCATTGACAACCTTCATGTTTGTAAATTCACTCATGGATGTTTCCTATTTGACTTAAAATTAAGGATTTGTATGATTTCTGTATTTTTCAAATTCTACCTGATTATTTTAGCCTCTGATTAAAAAGGTGATACTTACATCTCAAGTTTCCGTGTTAGAAATCTGAGCCTCTTCCATTTTATGTTTACATGTTTTTTTGTGCTATGTGCATCTGTATCCAAAAAAGCATCTTTACTAGCTTTAACCACATGCCTGAGTCCGACTTGTTTTGTGCAAATATGTAAAAGTAAGAAATAAAAGTACTTTAAACAAGGGTTTGTAGTCATTCTTTCAAAATTCACTGTAATGAGCGTGTGAATTGATTAATATAGGCAAAGGCATTTCTACTCTGTGGGGTGGGTTGGTAAGTCAAATGTGTGGACTCCGTAAACAGTTATTCTTAAATCAAAGCTTCTAACGTAGTAGTTTCTGCATATTTGTGGCACTGGAAGCTTATTAGGTCACCAACCAAAACTTAATATTACATAAAAGACAACGGTTGGTCATTTATTTAAAAAAATTTAGGCAATATTGCATAGTGCAAAACACAATTATGCCACCTTTAGCAGCAATTAGTACAATGCAATGCTTCCAGTAGTTGTTGATCTGAAACCCCTCCATGGAAAACTCCTTTAGCTCCGTCACACTTGTGGCTTAGCTGGTGTGAAACGCTTGTTATGGGGCCAGCCAGATCTCAATAGAGTTTTGGTCTGCAGTTTGATTAAGTCATTGGAGAACTTAAAATGTCTTGTTCTTGAACAATTCCGGTGTAGAGTTATATCTAATTTGTGTTTGTTCACTAAGTTGACCTATGCTGCAGGAAGAGCTTGACTAGCCCCGTATAACATAGTTAAACCAGTAAAATTTCTTAAGAGTCTCCCTCACACAATAAAAAGTAGTATCTCCACACATTGTATTGAAACAAGACCCTTCATAATGAAAAGGGAAGCAAGGGAGCCGAAACCACAACTCTCCTGCATACTCTCCTTTTAGGGTAGAAACGACCACTCTTTCATTGAGTAGACCCCACTTCATCCTTCGTATGATGGCCAGACATTCCTGTACAATTTTTTATTAAAGAAAAATATATTTTGTTGTTTAATGATTTTACTTAAGTCGAAGGCAGTGATTCATACCTGCAGTTTTATTTACCAAACACTTCAAACCCCCCTATATATATATATATATATATATATAATTTTAATAGTACTACAACCCAAAAACTCGCCTGCCCATAATCAATGTGAGGAATGAGCAACAGGCAGCTGTATGTTTGTTAAAACACATATGGCTAATATTTTCATCAGACCAAAATCTGGGGTAGTTGGCTGGGAGGCAATAGTGACATAGCGTCCATAAGTGATTACGCAGTTACATTGTACAGCGTTGTGGAGTATGATGGTGCTATATAAATGATAGAGCACATGTTCGGCTTAATTATAGGAACTGTGTACAGTACTGCTGCTTACTGTGTCTTTGTAAGGGTTAACTGCTGTCATATTTGAATATTACTATCCTTTATTTTTGTGATTAAGTGTAATTTTCTTTTAGGTTTTTCACAAAATACAGTGCACGCGTAACATGCATAAATGGCTTTTATGTAAGCCCTTAGATTTGTTATCTTGGCCTAATATACTAGACAAACACTGTTATTTTATACCGCCATGTAGTAACCAATAGAATCTCTTGGTTATAATCACCCAATGGGGACAGGGGAGTAAATCTTTTTTTTTTTCTTTCTTAGGCCAATGTGAATGTTCTCTTTGGTGCAACAAAGCATATCTGTATAGATCACTACATTCAAAACACACACAAAAATATTTTTTTATATTGTATACATATTTGTAAATAGGCCCAGACACACAGGGCAAATGTCCAGTGTGCCGCTGGCTGACAGTGCCTCATACTTCCCTGATCTCCTGCCGCAGTATATGGCCACTAGCTGTATATGCACAGCTGCACGCCACATCAGCATAAAAATGTAACATGTGGCTACGCTTACCTTATTAGGCAGCTGCCATCCTTAAAGTCCATAGCTGACTCCAGCCCTGTTTCGTATTATGTTGGCTTTACCTTATAAAAGTCGGTATGATGCCTACAATTTAGTGAACTGAAACTAAATTAAAGAATCGTAGCAAAATAGATGGTGTTTTTTTTTTTTTTTTTAATCCCCAGCCCCATTTCAAAATGTGTTTGAGGTAAAGCTTACGTGGCTCGTTGGTCTAGGGGTATGATTCTCGCTTAGGGTGCGAGAGGTCCCGGGTTCAAATCCCGGACGAGCCCAATCTTTTCCAACCTTAGGAAGTACTTAGGAATTGTAACTATATAATATATATTTTTTATAAAAAAAAATACACTTCTTGAATATATTGCACAAATTTGCCGTTACATAACTTTGTACATTACTACCATGCTGCTTACAACCCATCTCTCTTTTAGTAGTGGTAACAAGCCAAATCAGTAGAAATAGTGTACTGTTTGCTGTCCCATTCTACCGATTGACTGTTACTTCAGTGGGAGTGTTAAAGTATGTACAAATAGTTTTCATATTAATCCTGGCTGGTTTCAGTGGGATCAGGACTCTCTAATTTAGTAGCTAAAGAATGCATATTCCATTTTGCATGCAACAAAATGCATAGGAGTCCATTCAAACTGGGTTCACAAGGCATGTTCCTCCATAATGCAAGCAGTGGCCTCTCCAGCTTTCATATTTAGGGGGGGCACATGGGGGGCCAGGGACCAAAGTAGGGGGGCCAATTATAAAACGGCATATATATATATATATATATATACATACACACGTTAGACGTGCATTTTTAACTACATAATAGTAAAGACCGTGATTGAAATTTTTCATTCTTTAATATTAGCCCCTGCTGACAATATATAAATATTAGACCCTGCTGCCGATATATAGAAATATTACACCCTGCTTCCTATGTCTATTAATATTAACCCCTGCCAGTGGCGGAACTACCGGGGTCGCAGGGGTCGTGACTGCGACCGGGACCTGGCGGCAGGGGGGCCCAAGCCAAGGGGCCGCCCGAAATCGGACGGGGGCGTCCAACATGCGGCCCGCGGGCCAAATGCGGCCCGCGAGACCTCGAGGTGCGGCCCGCGTAAGATCGGCAGCCAGGGCAACCGATCTTACGCGAGCCGCACCTCAAGCCCTGCTACTTACTTGTGGGAGGGTCTTCTGGACTGCACAGAGGAAGCGGAGTTCACGTGACATCCTACTTCCTCTGTGCTTTAGCAGAGAAGGCAGAGGGAGGCCGCGCAGGTAAGGGGGTGGGGAGGGTGTTTGAATGAGTGTGTGTGATTGAGGGAATGAATCTGTGAATGAATGATTATATGAATAAATGAGTGTGTGTGTGTGTGTGTGATAGCATGGATGTGTAAGTGCTGGAACCTAGGCATGATGGGACTGTGATTGCTGTTAGCAATCACACTCCTATCATGCCAAGTCAGCCAGTACATGTTGAAACCTGGCCAGCTGCCCCCCCGTGTGTAGTGATGCTGCCAGCAGTATGGGGTCTGCACTTACAGCCACCCTGTACCAGCATGTACTGGCTGACTTGGCATGATAGGAGTGTGATTGCTAACAGCAATCACAGTCCCATAATGCCTAGGTTCCAGCATTTACTGGATGGATGTGTAAGTGCTGGAACCTAGGCATGATTGGACTGTGATTGCTGTTAGCAATCACACTCCTATCATGCCAAGTCAGCCAGTACATGCTGAAACCTGGCTAGCTGCCCCCCTTGTGTATTGAGGCTGCCAGCAGTATGGGGTCTGCACATCACTTACAGCCACCCTGTACCAGCGTGTATTGGCTGACTTGGCATGATAGGAGTGTGATTGCTAACAGCAATCACAGTCCCATCATGCCTAGGTTCCAACATTTACTAGATGGATGTGTAAGTGCTGGAACCTAGGCATGATGGGACTGTGACTACTGTTAGCAATCACACTCCTATCATGCCAAGTCAGCCAGTACATGCTGAAACCTAGCTAGCTGCCCCCCTTGTGTAGTGATGCTGCCAGCAGTATGGGGTCTGCACATCACTTACAGCCACCCTGTACCAGCATGTACTGGCTGACTTGGCATGATAGGAGTGTGATTGCTAACAGCAATCACAGCGAGCACAGTCCCATCATGCCTAGGTACCAGCATTTACTGGTTGCCTGGGTATGATAGGAGTGTGATTGCTGTTAGCAATCACACTCCTATCATGCCAAGTCATATTGCTAATTTTGTCCAATTGTGTGTTACCTACTTTTATTAAAAATGTGAGTTTTTATTATTATTTTTAAAGGTGGGGGTCATTTTCAGTTTTGGCTAAGTGAACCCTGAATGTTTTGGTCCAGAATTTTAATTTTAGTTCATCCCTAGAATAAATCTAGGGAATCCTGAATTTGTAGTCGCAAAACTTTCTAGGCCCAGAAATCAGTGAGAGGAAGAGTAAAGGTTTTGTGTCATTTTACTTTATTTTAATCTGCATATTTTATTAAAGGCCATATTTTTTGTCACAGTGAAAAATGAGTGCGGCCCGCGCACGTATACAATTCTGATGAAGTGACCCACTGCAGAAAAAACTTGGACACTCCTGGATTATGCCCTTTGTACATGCGCCCCTTTTTCTTTGATTTTTTTACAGATATGATTCAATATGTAAATTGAATTTGTTGAAAAAAAATTGTTGGGTAAAAATCATGTTTTTTTGGGGGGGGTGAGGTGGTGGGGGGGCCCTTAACAGATTCTCGCACCCGGGCCCTGAGGCGTCTAGTTACGCCCCTGACCCCTGCTGCGGATATATATTGAGATTAGCCCCTGCTGTGGATATATACTTATAGTATACCCTGCTGCCGATATACATAAAAATTATACCCTGCTGCCGATATATATTAATATTTGACCCTACTGCCAATATATATTATTAGTCCCTGCAGCCAATATATATAATTAGCCCCTGCAGCCAATATATATAATTAACCCCTGCAGCCAATATATATTAATATTAGCCCCTGCTGCCGATATATATATAAATAATAGACCCTGCTGCCAATATGAATATAAATACTAGACCCTGCTGCTAATAAATATTAATATTAGCCCCTGCTGCCAATATATGTTAATATTAGTTCCTGCTGCCAATATATATTAGCCCCTCTCCCTCCCTCCCTACCACCTCTCCCTCCCTCCCTCCCTCCCTACCACCTCTCCCTCCCTACCACCTCTCCCTCCTTATCTATCCTATCTACCACCTCACCCTCCCTATCTAGCCCCTCTCCCTCCCAATCTATCCTATCTACCCCCTCTCCCTCCCAATCTATCCTATCTACCCCCTCTCCCTCCCAATCCATCCTATCTATCCCCTCTCCCTCCCAATCTATCCTATCTACCCCCTCTCCCTCCCAATCCATCCTATCTATCCCCTCTCCCTCCCAATCAATCCTATCTATCCCCTCTCCCTCCCAATCTATCCTATCTATCCCCTCTCCCTCCCAATCTATCCTATCTATCCCCTCTCCCTCCCAATCAATCCTATCTATCCCCTCTCCCTCCCAATCAATCCTATCTATCCCCTCTCCCTCCCAATCTATCCTATCTATCCCCCTCTCCCTCCCAATCTATCCTATCTATCCCCTCTCACTCCCAATCTATCCTGTCTATCCCCTCTCCCTCCCAATCTATCTCTTCTCACTCTCTAACCCCCTCCTAACTTTCTTCCCTCTCCCCCCTTCGAAGTTCACTTACCTTGGGCTTGTAGAAGTCCAGCGGTGCGATCGCGAAGTCCCTGTCTCCCTGGTTCTGCCGCAGTGTGCGCGGCTTCACTGTTGAGCGCCGGATATGACATCATATACCGGCGCTCAACTTGAAATGCCGGCACTGCGACCAAGGCAGAGGCATCGAGGAGAAGAGTGAGAGGCGCCGAACGGTTTCTGAAAACTTATTCCTCAGCGATCGTTCGGCGCCTCTCTCTCTCCTCCGCGTCTATTACAAAAAAAAAAAAAGACGGCGTTTCAATTGGGGGGGCACACGGGGGGCACAGCGTGATGTAGGGGGGGCCATGGCCCCCTCTGGCCCCCCCCTGCCGACGCCACTGAATGCAAGTGAAATTAGGGTACTGATCCGAAATACTCTTTATGATCAAAAGTATGTGGACACCCCTAATGATTGAGTTTAGGTGTTTCAGCCACACCCATAGCTAACAGGTGTATAGAATCAAGTACATAGGCATTCCATCTCCATAGACAAACACTTGCAGAAGAATGGATCATACTGAAGAGATCAATGACTTTAAATGTGACACTGTCACCTTTGCCACAAGTCAGTTTGTAAAATGTTTGCCCTACTAGATCAGCCATGGTCTATTGTATGGTGCTCTTATTGTGAAGTGTAAGCATCTAGGAGAAACAGCCCAGCCACAAAGCGATAGAGCATACACACTTACAGAGTGGAGGTGCTGAGTGCTGAAGCGTGTAGTGTGTAATAAATCAGTTGTCCACTGTAGTGTCACTCATTACAGAGTTCCTAAGCATGGGCTGCACTTTAGAGTGATGACTCACACTTCACTATCTGGAAGTCTTGTGGGTGAATCTGGGTTTGATGGATGCCAGGAGAACACTACCTATGTATAGTGCCTACTGTAAAAATTGATGGAGGAGGGATAATGGTCCTGTTATCCACGGGTTGGGCTAGACTCCAGCATGACTGTGCCCCAGTGCACAAAACAGGGTCCATAAAGACATGGTTGGATGAGTTTGGGGTGCAAGAACGTGACTGGCCCGCACAGAAACCTGACCTCAACCCTATCGAACACCTTTGGGATTAGCTAGAACAGAGATTGTGAGCCAAGCCTTCTCATCCAACATCAGTGCCTGACCTCACAAATGATCTACTGGAAGCTGTTCTAGCTGCAAAAGGATAGGAGTGTTACACCAAATTAATACCCATGTTTTTGGAATTTCCAACAAGCTCATATAGGTGTGATTGACAGATGTTAACCCCTTCAATCCCCTATAGACGTACTGGGAAGTCCAAAAAACGCCCACTAAGAAACCCCTATGGACGTCCCGGTACGTCCAGCCCTTCGTGCAGCGTCAGGGACACATCCCTGCCGCTGCACGGGAGACCAGGCTGTCTGGACTCCCCCCTGGCAGCAGAAGCCGGCATGGCCGGATTTCTGCTGCCCGATCTCCCGTTACAGCTTCCGGCATGAAAGCCGGTAAGCTGTTACAGTTGAAAGTGCCCAATCGCGCGATCACGCGCAGTTGCAAATGCACGATCGGGCATTCCCTTCCGGGTTGCGTCACTGCTGACATAACCCGGAAGGTCATCAGAGGACAGGATATCCCCTGCGTGGATATCCTGCCCTCCGATGAGGCACAGAGACGCTGCGATCTCTATGCAGATCTGTGAGGACATAGAGATCAAAGTGTGATCGGTGCAGGGGGATCGCGGGGAGGGGAGTGAGAAACCATGTCCTGAAAGATAAAAGCAGAAAAAAAAAAAGTTAATTCATTTAAAAAATAATATTAAATAAATCATTAAAATAATAATATAAATAATACAAAAAAAATATATAATGTGAGCTTTGATGTCATTGTGACATCACTGGCATGTTCAGGAGGTCCCTAGGAGGACCTCTAACCATTTCTGTGTAAAAATCATATATAAAAAATAAAAAAAAATTAAAAAATTAAAATTAAAAAAATATATATAAAAAAAGAAAAGAAAAAAAATTATTAAAAAAACCTTACTTCCCATTGCCCTAGCATAACATCTAGCCAGTATAACCCTCCTGCCCCCGTTCACAACCCCCAAACCCGTTAAGCCATAGGCATAAAAATTATACAAAATTGTACACCTAATAGTATGCTCCCTGGTGCTGGGAAAGTTTGGAAAATCTATATAAATTAGGTATTTCTGAAATCAGGACACCTGAATTAATAAACTAGGAGGGGATTTTCCATCACTTTACCTAATTTTGTGACGATCCAGAGGGAAAATGTAAAAAAAAATTAGTTTATTTTTCTAATCTTCGCTAGTTTTTACTAAATTTCTCATTCTAAATTTTCAGCTAATCATCCAACTATGGTATCAAACGAAAGCTCTATCTCTCCTTGAAAAAACAATATATAGTTTACATGGGTACACTATTCACAGGAAAAGAGAATCATCGCTAAACCGACATACCCCTAAAATGGCAAAATTGCTCTGGGCTTTGAGGTACCAAAAGCCCCTGGGATTGAAGGGGTTAACATACGTTTGGTCATATAGTGTATATAAATATTTTACAAACACCTAGTTCAGTGATGATACCTTGTATTTTATATATAGTATTAGGAAATCAACATTTCTTCCCCCGCAGTGGTAGGCTGATAGGGGATTAACCTTTTAAGGAGGACACTAATAACCACTCGTAGAACTAAAATATGTTGAATCCAATGCTATGTCTTTGTCTTTAAAGTATTTTGATCCTGGCTATGTGAGCGTTCATCAGAGTTCTGAGATGTTTCTTAAAGGGTGGATAAGACGTGGCAATTAGGGATAATTGGATTACTGTTGATTTCAGGATCATCCTCTTGTGTAGATCAACATTAAAAGAATCAAAGTGCTCCTTAATCATCTTAACAGACAGTAAATCTAGGGCATGTTGGTTAAAGGAGAAAAAAATAAACACAAACATCATCATCGCTTCATCCTCCTTATTCTTACAGCCTCCTGTAATCCCATCAGAACAACACAAGTATAACTGCTGAGAGGGTAGCCACAAATGTACATTTGCTACTATTATTGAATTACAACTCCTATGATGCGCAGTCTTTGATTGTGCTGGAGTTTTAACATACATCAAGCAGGGGCAAAATCCTTGAGTTTTCAGTCCACATCTACACACCAGGAGTGAGGTGTTTTAAATCTTGGACAGTGCTGATCAGCCAGAGCGCATGTGGGGCTCGTTGGTCTAGGGGTATGATTCTCGCTTTGGGTGCGAGAGGTCCCGGGTTCAAATCCCGGACGAGCCCTCCTTTTATTTAGCAATGATGCTGCTTTAGTATTAGCAAATTTATTTAGTAAAGCTATTTCCTTAGATTGGACCCAAGCAGTATATTCAGAATTGGCGCTTATTTAGCACAAACAGAAAATTGGGCATTATAGAGTTACTGAGGAAGGCAACTCATGAGCTTTATTTTATGTGTACGAATTTCATTGATAATCATATTTCGGATTAAAAAATTGGGCTCGTCCGGGATTTGAACCCGGGACCTCTCGCACCCAAAGCGAGAATCATACCCCTAGACCAACGAGCCAGCCATGATAGATTATCTCTATGCGAAAGGAGTTCTCTATGTGTAGTGTAATACACATTGATATACACACACGTTGTGTACGTGGCAAAAGCTCGATTATATATTGTTGATTTGACGCGTTATAGGGAGGATCCACATTATTAGTTTTCGTGTTTAATGCCATCCTTTCTACTGAATTAGGATTACATAAGGAAACGTGATCTGATTTGCAGTGCACACCTTTAATGTTATGTAAAGCAAGGCTTTGTTAGGGTTTCTGCAGAAAAATTGCAATGGCTCCAACTAAAATAATTGTCCTCAATAAATCTTGAGAAACCTTAAGACTGAGCTACACTATATGGACAAATGTATTGAGACACCTGACATTACACCAACAGGGACTTTTATGACATTGCATTGTATTTGTGAGGTCAGGCACTGATGTTGGACGAGAAGGCCTAGCTAGCAATCTCCATACCAGTTCATTACAAAGATGTTCGATGAGGTTGAGGTCAGGGCTCTGTGCGGCCGGTCAAGTTCTTCCACACCAAACTCTTTATGGACCTTCCCAGGGGCGGGCGGGCTGGGCCGGGGGGCAGGAGGGCAATTGCCCCCCAGGCCGCCTGAAATCTAATCTAAACGGCCGCTGGGTGCTGATGCCGCCGGCCGGCGCTACTTCAATACTTTTTTTTAAAATTTAATATGGCAAGCCGGATCGGCTATTAAATGAAAAAAAAAATAGTATTAAAGCAGCGCCGGCCGGCGGCATCAGCACCCAGCGGGCGTATGCGATGGCAGCCAAGTGATGGGAGCAGCGTGAGGGGGGAAAGCTCCGCCCCCTCGCACTCACCTTTCACCCCTCACGCTGCTCCCATCACTATGTGGCCATCAGATTGTTGGAAATCGAATCTAAACGGCCGCTGGGTGCTGATGCTGCCGGCCGGCGCTACTTTAATACTTTATTTATTTTTAATATGGCAAGCCGATCCGGCATATTAAATAAATAAAAAAAAGGATTAAAATAGCTCCGGCCGGTGGCATCAGCACCGAGCGGCCGTTTAGATAAGTTTTCCAGCAGTCTGATGGCCGCATAGTGATGGGAGCAGCGTGAGGGGTGAAAGGTGAGTGCGAGGGGGCGGAGCCACTTCACTTGACTTGCCCCCCAGGCCTTAGGCTGTCAGCCCTCCCCTGGACCTTCCTATGTGCACTGGGGCACAGTCATGCTGGAATAGTAAAGGGTCTTCCCCAAAGTTGGAAGCATAGCATTGTCCGAAATGTATCGGTATGCTGAAGCATTAAGATTTCCCATCATTGGAAGTAAGAGGCCCAACCCATGACAAACAACCCCATATCACTGTCTCTCCTCCACCAAACTTTACAGTTGGCACAATGCAGTCAGACAGGTAATGTTCTCCTGACATCTGCCAAACCCAGACTCGCCAATCACACTGCCAAACAGTGAAGCGCAATTCATCACTCCCCAGAACACGTTTCCACTGCTCCAGAGTCCAGTGGCGGCATGCTTTACACCACTCAATTCTACACTTGGCATTGTACTTGGTGATGTGAGGCTTGCATGCAGCTGCTCAGCCATGGAAACCCATTCCATGAAGCTCCCGACGCACAGTTTTTGTGCTGATATAAATGCCAGTGGAAGTTTGAAACTTTTCCGCTATGGAATTAACAGACCGTTGGCGACTTTTACTCAGCATGTGCCTGAGCACTCGGTGACCTTGCTCTGTGACTTTACATGGTCTTACACTTCATGGCTGAGTTGCTGCTGTTCATAAACGCTTCCACTTTCCAATAGTTCCACTTACAGTTGACCATGAAATATCTAGCAGGGATGGAATTTCATGAACTGACTTATTGCAAAGGCAGCATCCCATCACAGTACCGCGCTTGAAATCTCTGAGCTGTTCGGACCCATTTTTTCACAAATGTTTGCAAATGCAGATTGCATGGCTAGGTGCTTGAATCCATACTCCTGTGGCATTCAATAATTAAGAGGGGTGTCCCGATACTTTTGTCCATATAGTGTAGTTCTGAGGCTAAATTAAACTTCCAGCAACCTCCAAAATTCAACTTTTAAAAGAGCTTAACTTCGCAGGCCCCAAAGAGTAATACTATGGGTGTATGTTTAGACATTCATTCTAGTACAAAACAACAGAATATTCCAATTGCTCCTATGGTGATAAGGCTACTTACAGTCTAGTTGGGGGTGCTGGAAAAAGTTCATTCTGTAGCCTGTGTCAGTTCAGCAGGGTGCTAGGAGTTAATATGATGTCTTCAAGATGGCACCAACCAAAGTCAAAGTGAAGAACTCAGCACTTGTTTTGCTTCAGATAACTTAATAAGGTAAAATCATGCTTACAGGAATAAGGAGAATACAGGTCAGATACAGCTTAACATGTTTCACGCTCATGTTGGTGCTTACTCATAAGGTGAAATTCACATTTTATATTAATCCTTCATTTCTAGCCAGGTCTCACCAAGTTTCATTTTATGAAATAATTATGGTTCGGTTCATGCCAGTAAAATGCTTTAACTACTTATTCAACCCACGATCTTGATTCCTCAGTCAGTCGCCCTTGGTATTTGATGGCAGTAGATATTCCTAAATACAAAGGCATCATGAAAAATGTTACCTGAGTGTCTGGTATACAAATGTACCAAATTAATCCTTGGGTTTGTCAGCAGCAGGGAAGCGGGGTCAAGGGGTCAATTGCACTTGACTGTTCTGATTTGAAGAAGTCTTTTCATGTGGGTTAATTGAAGTTGTAGTTTGGTGTCCAGAGATCTATAAGAAGCATTTACACACCTGACCGGATCCTTTTATGTGCTTACTTGTAAATGCAGATAATGTTACCACCACAGCCAATACATTATATTTCTTATACATACGTATAAATGCCCCCTTTGGTAAAGTTGTTTAGGACTGGGCTGGATAGTGCACATTTAGCATATTACCTACCAAGTATTACTCCATCACTCTGCTAAACAGGACTAAATATTGCCAATCCATGATCAGATGTGGCTCACGGGCCACATCTTCCTCAGGTTGAGAGGAGAATTAGTGCTATGAAATAATACTATGAAGGAATAAGCAAAGGAGATATTATGTGGGCGTTTAGTGGCGTGTAGGAATTTATAAGTATGTATAAGAAATATAATGTATTGGCTGTGGTGGTAACATTATCTGCATTTACAAGTTCTTTGCACTAAGAACATAACTGGAGAGGGTTGGTCTGAGCATTTAATCTGAACAAGATTATTGTCTGATCCCAATGAGCTATTAAAAGGATTGCTTTGAGCAGTGGTCCTATATAATGGTCCAGAAAGGCTAACCGGGGATAGCATTTTGTCCAGAGAGGGGGTGGGATGTTGGAAGAAGAAGAATTTTACCTCTTTAAAAATATATCCAGTGTGGGTCCATGGGATGGGCCTCAATATCACGTAGCCCCGAAATGGGCATTTTACCTTCAGACAGTCTTTATGGGCTTTGTGTTAATAGTTGGCACACCACTGAATACCATTGTGCTTGTGGTGACAGTTAAATACAAGAAGCTACGACAACCACTGAATTATGTACTGGTAAATATTGCTTTGGCTGGGTTCATCATGTCTGTGTTTTCCATATTCACAGTTTTTGTGTCCAGCTCTCAAGGTTATTTCATATTTGGAAAGACTGTGTGTGCCCTGGAAGGGTTTGTGGGCTCTCTTACAGGTAAGTTCTGTTCTTATGCCTTATTGGAATACAGATTTACATTTACTGTTCCGCATTGAAAAAAAACTGCTTCAGGGTTTAAAAGTTTCTAAAATATATATGTATATTTTACCTCATAAAATGTTTTTCGATAGCTGCACATTTGGGAAAAAACACAAAGCTATTCCAAGAACTGACATGTCTGAGTTTTCCTACATATGTGCATTTGGTGAAGCAGCACCTAGAAAATCATATGTTGTTCTTTTTCTTTGTTTACTCCTCAGGTTTGGTTATCGGCTGGTCCTTGGCGTTCTTAGCCTTTGAAAGATACATTGTTATCTGCAAACCAGTGGGCAGTTTCCATTTCAGCTCTAAACATGCTCTGACTGTGGTGTTCACCACTTGGATTATTGGGGTTGGAGTGGCCCTTCCTCCATTCTTTGGCTGGAGCAGGTAATTTGGGTCAATGCACTGTACAACTTGGTGGTTACATAAGGAACTGCAAGAACAATAAAGGCAAACAAACTGTAATTTGTACAGCCCAGCAAACAATTGCTAACCCTCCTCTGCTGTTCACATGTTGAATTTCCTGTCCGTTAGTCTTTGTTGCTT
This sequence comes from Spea bombifrons, assembly GCF_027358695.1. Classification (NCBI taxonomy): domain Eukaryota; kingdom Metazoa; phylum Chordata; class Amphibia; order Anura; family Pelobatidae; genus Spea; species Spea bombifrons. Next base: position 71,487,377 of record NC_071090.1, read on the forward strand.
GTTTTCAGTGATATATTTTCACACAAACACTTGTTTGGGCAGAGCGCTTTAACACACAGTAGCAGGCAGCACACACACCACATCTGCGAGAAGCAGATTCCACATGCAGGGCGCTGTGGCTTAGTTGGTTAAAGCGCCTGTCTAGTAAACAGGAGATCCTGAGTTCGAATCTCAGCAGTGCCTGCATTCCGTTTTTCCCGCAATAACTTTTATTTTACTCGTTTCTCATAAATTAAACCATAATCTCCCTTTCAGGCTCCCCTAACCCCAATAATTATTTTTCTCCCACCAGGTACATCCCGGAAGGCTTGCAGTGCTCCTGCGGTCCGGACTGGTACACTGTGGGCACCAAGTATCGCAGTGAATATTACACTTGGTTCATATTTATTTTCTGCTTCCTCATGCCCCTGTCTTTGATCTGCTTCTCATATGCTCAGCTTCTGGGGGCGCTGCGGGCGGTAAGTTACTGGAACCCCAACACATTAAATTAATGAAGGCTGAGGAGAATTAATGTAAAGGGAATAAACTGTCTAGGAGCATTTTTTCTTCCAGATCTTTTAGCTAGCCAGGGAATAGAATTTCTGGTCATATTCACAAGTACACTGCCTGTATGCCATGAAAGTGACCTATTGTTCAGAAATCACAGAATAATTCTGTTATGACAAATGCCAATTTTGAGGGGAATCCGTGCAGTGCACATTACAAAATGTGATCTGGTGGGCTAGGTATGTACGGCTCGTTGGTCTAGGGGTATGATTCTCGCTTAGGGTGCGAGAGGTCCCGGGTTCAAATCCCGGACGAGCCCTGATTTTTCACGAAAATAAATGTTAACATAAGAACAATGCAGCAAAATGTAGGCGATCAGTCAAGAGCAGATAAAAGGATCTGGCAGTTGTTTTTTGTGTAGATGAAGGTATATTCTCACCCAGTGCATTTATTTAGTTGATTCCGTTATAACTCCTGTATAACTAACTCTTTGATTGGACATTAAATACATCTAATCGTCCATAAATGTATGTAACGTGTAACATAAATATATATACCGGTATATGATATAGGGGCAATTGGTCAGCAACTCATTGAACATATTTTCCCAACCAGCCTCTACAAGCGGCTCGTTGGTCTAGGGGTATGATTCTCGCTTTGGGTGCGAGAGGTCCCGGGTTCAAATCCCGGACGAGCCCAACTTTTTTGCATACAGGTTAAACAAAACAGATAACTGTATCAGAAAAGAGATTAAAATAAGCCATACTCACTATCTTCAATACATGCTGGAAATTACCAAAATGTTTCTTCTAGCAGCATTTGTCATGCAAATTTTCTTAATTTAATAAATCCCCCCCATTATATGCACTACAGAAAGCCATAGGTTAGATGTAATTTTCCAACTTACCTTTACTAAATGCTTTTTAGCTGCCCAATGGCAGGCTGGCACAGGGCAACAATCACACGAGTCTCATGTTTACTGATTGATAAACGTGTGACATTTCCTCTGGACCTGGTCCCTACACTACAAGTTCTAACCGTTACAGCATTGTGTTTTTATTTCTCAGGGTAAACATTCATTGCCCTTATTTTGTGATATTGTTTGCAGGTGGCAGCACAACAGCAGGAATCTGCCAGCACCCAGAAGGCAGAGCGGGAAGTGTCCCGCATGGTCATTGTTATGATTGGGTCATTCTGTCTGTGTTACGTCCCTTATGCTGCAATGGCCATGTACATGGTGACCAACCGCAACCATGGTCTAGACCTCCGTCTTGTCACCATTCCTGCTTTCTTCTCTAAGAGCTCTTGTGTCTACAACCCCATTATTTATTCCTTCATGAACAAACAGGTGAATTGCTTTTTGACAAACATTTACAGATTTACAGGCTTTAGATATTAGGAGCAGCCATAGGGCACTGGGCACACAGCATATGTATTAACGTGACATCAAAAATGTATGAGCTGTCTTAAGACAACATGCTCACTGCACCATCCACTTACTGAGCTCTCACTTCTTTTTACCAGTTTCGGGCATGCATCATGGAGACTGTGTGTGGGAGACCCATGACAGACGATTCATCGTTATCAAGCTCCAGTCAAAAAACTGAAGTGTCCACAGTGTCCACAAACCAGGTCAGCCCGTCACCAACCTAAAAATGACACCTTCAACAATTGGTTTCTCCTTACCTCCAGGATTCATAACATGCCTATAGTGACCCTGTTGTTTGAGGATACTCTGTTGGATTATACTGGACATCTGGAAGGTAGAATTCTGCAGACACTGGACAACTTTGATCAATTTATCGGTTTTAAGCTTTCATCAGACAAGTGAATAGCATTGTTTTAATAACCCAAACCAATGTATTGTTTATCATTACAAGAGCTGCATTGGAAGAGAATACCACTTCTTATTAAAGAAGAGCACAGAATAGCAGGTTATGCCAAACTTTGTTACACTCAGTCCCACCCAGGGTATATATTCTGTGCTCAGGTGAGAAGATCCTTCAAATCTCTCCCATTTGGCGTTGACAGTATATCTATATATTTATATATATGTGTAATAAAATCTCCAAAGTAATTCCTCTTTGCACATTACAAGATGTATCAATAAATTGTCCCTTATTTCATATTAATACTATACGGGTATTTCAGTGTAGAATGGGTCCATAATTTATGGAAAACATCAGGCATCGGGCAATATATACCTAGATGGAAAACTACGCTTGCAACAATCAAACCAACTTAAAGTGATTGGTATTACCTTTTCTGGGTAATTAAAACTAATACTCCGTCTTAATATGATTTTGAACCCCACCATTAATAAAAGAAGAGCACTTAAAAGTGGGAAGCTCAGCAGATGAAGACTCTTGCCATCATATCCAATTAAATGAATGATAAGCAGAGTGTCACCTTTTGTAAATAAACGCAAGTTGAGGCTCATCAGAGCCCCTCTATGCTCATGCAATTTCCTTGCTCTCGGCTTTCTGCTGTAAACAAGATGAGATCAGCTTAATGCTGAATCGTGGAGGGTTTCTGAAGTTACTGTTACTTAGAAAAAGAAGATTTGTTTCAACTCTTACTCTAGTAAAACCTGGAAGCATTTATATGTATACTTCTAGCAGACATGTTGCATTCTTATTCTAGTCAATGCAGTACAAGCTATGCTTTAATAGATATGAAATGGCAGAAGAGACATGATCAGGACACATCAAGCAGTGAAAACATATTTCTTAAATACATTACCAAAAATAACTTCCTCATTGAGTGAAAATAAAACAAAGCCATTGTTATTAAACATTTTATTGGGTGCGCACCAAGACGCATTATTATACAAAACAAGTAGTGTTTAAAAAATGTGTTACATGGAATTTGAATACGAAGAGGAACTTTTAGTAAAACTATAAAGTATTTTAAATGAGAATTTGGTGAATGGACATCCTACAGTGAGAAGGGTATTTGATTTTGGATACAGACATGGATGGGCACGTGGCACTTTAATATAACCGATATGATCTACCTCTTAATTGTTACATGTATTAATATCTAACTTTAATAATAAAAAAAAAATACCAGATTCATGCATTAGAGACATTTGGATGAGTTCAATACCTTACACAACTTGAACTTATGGACAAATGTGCCAATCTGTGTTGCATCATTTTTTAATCTAAATAAGATGTACCAAACTTAAAGACTGCACACATTGAGGTTTTTTAGCTTACAAATGTGTAGGTCCACAAAAAAGTACAGCGGAAACTTTCAAAAGACTTTACAACTAATAAGGCAATATAAATTTCCACAATCAGCTGAAATGCAGTTACAGCAGCGTATAGCATGACCACATTCCCCGATTAAAAACAAGCTATGTGTTGGGCTTATTGTTTTTATAATCACCGGACTGGTTTAAGTTAAAAGGGATCGGTATCAAAAGGATATTTGTTCACTGCCCTGATGTGCTTTCCTTTCCTCTCCTCCTACCCTCAGCGTTCCTACTTGTAACTTCAGCAAAAGGAAACACATTCAAGTCCTGTAAACTGAGATAAGATGGCTGCTCCCAGTGATATACACAAGAAGTATATTACAAATACTAATGCATCTGTAACCTGCATATACAAGTTAGTTTTTATTGTATAGAACTGACATATGACAGCTTCAAGCTATTGTTGCCTCATTTAAAATGGAAAAACAGCTACTTGTGGTACAGGATGAAATATCAATACTGTTTTCATATGATTTAGTGCCCCCTCCACCTGGATACAGCAGTAACTGGTAATTAATAAGATTCTCAGTTGCCTCAGAGGAACTTATTCAGTGAGAGGTGTAGAGTATTTTAAAAACTAAAAAAACACAGAGAATTGAGAACTTCCATGAATGGAACCACTTGTAAATGTTGTAGGTCAGTTCTTCACAGCTGATTGGCTTCAACAGTTTGGGCCCAGAAGGCAATCATATAAAATGTTTGAAATGTTAAAGGCTGCATGAGAACATTAAAAGAGGTATTAAGAAGCAGTAGTGTATACAGTGTATTTCCCTCATCCTCACATACGATACACAATACTTGATCGAAACACCCATCTCCACAATCACCATTAAACTACCTGCTTCAAAAACCTGGAAGATTCGTTAAAAACAGAAGACTCAATGAATAAATGCATATGATTAAGAACAGATTACAAATAACTAAGGGAATTTCTGGTTTCTGAAACTTTGAACGTAAAGGCAATTTATATTCTACTTGTGCTATTATTCAGCAAACAGGGACTGATATGGCATAAACAAGTTTGGAAATAAAACAAAAACCCTCTATTCACTCAGCTCCTCCACAGTAGGATGTATTTACACGCAAACTCTGACACAAACATGGGTTTGTAAAGATGAAATGAACTAGGTGACCAATAGTGAACTACTGTGATACTACTAAATGTTTAAACTGCAAATTACATACTAAAAATAAAATACTAAATGTAGAAATAGGCAGCAAATTAACTGGAAAAATGGCCAACCGGATTCTTCCAGTCTAGTTATACATGGAGGCTCACAGATAAGGCAAACAGATGGGCTCACGCAAATACATTTCTGAGACATTATCACTTAAATGCACACAAGCATCCAATAAGGTTTGTTTTCTTTAAAAGCAAATTGGGTACTTTTCTCAAAAGCACAACCGAGGCACACCAACGTTGCACTGTGAACATGGGACACGAGGAAGACCGAGGATCCACTGCATTTATGTGAACCTCGGTTTTGTTGACCAGTGAAGTCACCACTGGCATTATGACATTAATACTAGCACAGTAAAGTGCATGTCATCTTATACGATCTCTAACCATTTTAGTGAAAAGGACACGGCCGAGGTGATGCCATGGCAGCCAGGATCCTAGAAAAAAAATGCTTGCCAAATATCACACCCAGGGAATTCAGAAAATTGTCTGCATTTCCTCTGTTGTCTCTTAGACTGTAACGTCCATTTAGAATAAATTACTTTTGTTCTCGATTAAATTGCTGTTTCATCCACTCGTCCATGTGAAGGAGAGGGGGGATGTGGCAATGGCTGTGTCACTTAGAATTCATCGTGTCTGACAAGAGCTTCCCCGAAGTCTGTAGCTTGGCTGCCCACAAATAAATCATATTTATCAACTATTTCTTCCCGTGTCAGCTTCCCGTCCTGGTAAGAAAAGAAAATGCGCTGTCAGCAGAGAAGACACTGCACAGATAATTACAAAAATATGAAGTGGACTAGAGCAGTATTAAATGGAGCAGGGTTCCAAGCATCTGTACTCCAATTACTCTAAACCATCATGCTTTCTTAATTCCCACTTATCAGAAAAATTCCAAAGAACCCATGCAGGTCTATTCACTAAAGGGAGAGCTGGAAGTGGAGCTTGCAAGAGAGTTGTATCAGTATACCCTAGTAAGCATCTATTGCAGGAAGAGCTTGCCTGGCCCTATATAATGTATAGATAAATCAGTGAGATTACGGCAAAATCTCCTCACCCATTGGATTATTTATTAAACTCTCCCTTTAGTGAATAAACTAAAGTGAAAGAAACCATCATAACCAATAAACAGAGGTTTTGCCTAAAACGCACTACACAATCTGAGGGGGTTACAACAACCAATTTTCATAAGTAAAATACCTATTTAACCTAAAATAAAAATACTAAATGCAAAATTGAAAAAAACGCAGGCTGATAAACGGTGTTAAACTATGCAATTATGAAACATCCACGGGAGGTGGCACTCAACATGTATTAAAATATACATTTTTTGGAAAGAGAACACATTTTATCTGCCTTACACAGTTTTTATGCTCGTTAATATATTCAACAGAGAAACACAAAATTGCAATACTTGCTGAATAACTGCATTCAGCTCTGTATGATTTTGTACCCTTTGATAATGGACCAGACAGTACTTCTGTTAGAAGTCAGAACTGGTCCAGGATTACAGTGCATCACAGCAATGTAAGGAAAGATTGGGAATTACACTATTTGTGATTAAATGTTCTTTTTATAGTTTTCACAATTTAAATACAAATATCTAGGTGTTGTTAAACATCTCTGTAACCCAAACTATTCTGGCTCTCCAAAGAAGCCCTCTCACCAAGGAAGATAAACCGGGGGATGAGGAACAAAGTACAGGTGTGGGTTTGTCTTCCAAATAATATCTGAAGCATGATTACAAACAAGCTCCCTTTTCCGGTTTCTCTGTATGTTTACCTTGTTTTGGTCAGACTCATATACAAGATGGCGAGCCTCAGCCTCTGCATGGTCGTAGTCAGAGGGTAATATCCAGTCCTTGGTCTCCTCTTTGTCCATTTTGCCATCACGATTCTTGTCTCTGAATTCCACAAACTGTTCTCTCTCAGTTTTCACCCACTCTGGCTCATCTGCATCACCATCATGGTTATACATATCACCTGTGGACACAGAATAATAACTATAACGCTGTATAAATGCAGGGAGGTAGCCCTTGTGTTACAAAAAAATAATATTAGTACAACATTACACTGCTTATGAAGACCCCAAGGAACTGCGATGGGACCAATGGTTTTGTTGTGTGGGCTATTCAGCAAACTAAGACTGTAAGGATTTTTAGAATAACTATGCCAGGCATAAATGATTTACACTGCATTCAAAAAGGAAACCAATTAGTTGAACCAATCTACTTGAAGCAACATGCCAAGCCCTTTGCAGAAGCAAGAAAAATTGCTGATAAACCACAAAGTCTACAATTCTAGGTACCATCGAAAACAAAAAAACCTATATTAACAGTACATTGATAGTCCAATACAACACCAGCAAAGCGCAACTGGATAGGTGAACAGAGAGCAATGTATTATGTACCTATGTACTCATCAAGGTCTATGACTCCATCTCCGTTTTTATCAATATCTTCCATGGTTTCCTGTGCAGTGAACAAAGATAGCAGATGAGACACAAAACAACCCAGACTAATTTTAAGCGTATTAATGCTTTACACATTTTATGCACACAATTCGAGGTTTACAAAATAAATTCAAGATGATTTAGAATAAAAAACAATGCATGTACATAACTTGTGCTACTGTTTTTGGCTTTGAAGTGACAACCCCAATAAAAGGTGTACTGACAAGTTTGGGGATGGGGGGAGTTCTCTTTGGTGCTGTGAAAACTCTCTCAGCCCTAATTACAGATAATGTCCTTTTCTCATGTCATATGCTGTCTGACACTGGTGTGCATTGGTCAATACACATAAGGAAAGCTGTGCGCCCTAACTATTGTATCTTTTATCTATTTAAGATGTGGAACTGAGCACTGTATGTTTTTGTTTTTAACATGGTTACATTTGTGCACCCATTTAACCATGAGATTGTGAATGTAGTTCTTCTGTGTCAAGAGAGTCAAGGGTTTGTGTGGCGTTTGCCAGTATGGGCCAAGACATTGCCTGTGTGAAGAACATACCAAAACCACAATGTCCTTCATGTAGTCATACTCCTCCGGATGCAGGAAAGCAGTGAATTCCTCTTTTGTAGCAATGAGATCACCATCCTTGTCCGCCATTTTAAAACGCCTCTCATCTCTCACCATCATCTGGTTGTAGTTAAAGCTGTTGTCGGGATCAGGATCATCTGATAAAGGAAAGCAAACGTGATTACTGGGTCATTAGGTTCTTCAATGGAGTTGTAAACGGTGATGTGTTGGAAAAACAGCAGAATCGAAAACACAATAAAATATTGCTTCACTTATATTGTTTACATTTATGGTACACAGTTTCAAACAAATTAACAAAGCAATAAAAAACACTCAAAGACTCAATTAAACAAATGATTATTTAGTAAATATAAAAAATAAAACCATAAAAACAGACTCCTTGGGCCTGAAATATAATTCTTGCACTCAGTTATATGCCTTTGATACAGTTTTTCGACAGACTTAACTTAATCTGAAGGTGTCCTTTTTTCTCGGTTTGTGCACATTACATTCATCAACACACAAACTGACACACAATGTTTACATTTTCTATGGACCTTAAAAGTGTCTTATAAGGCTCACCGAAAATAAAGAAGCAGGGAAATTCAGGCATGTAAGGGCACAAATAGCTATAAAATATCGTACTGTGCATTACATGAACACATGCAGTTTTCCACTGTGAGAAAATGTAAAGTTACTGGTCCATGTCAGCCAGATGCTGTACTCTTTCCGTCGCTGGCCTTGGCGACTCCTCCCTTACCCAGGTATGTGCCATAGGTGACATTTCTGTATTCATCCCATGATACGACTCCATCCTGGTTCATGTCAAACTCGTGCCACTGACGTTCCACGTTGTCATACACATACTTCTTCTGAGCCTTCTTGATCCATGCAGTTAGCTCCCCATCCGTCACAAACCCATCCTTATCCAAGTCTATCTTACCTACAATGATTCTATAAAGAAAAAACGGTAGGCGTGAAGATGGGGAAAGGACATTTTGCACCTACCGAGTATGTAACCGTAGGTGGCATTTTTATATTCCTCCCAGGACACCAGGTTGTCCCCATTGAGGTCGTGGCCTTTCCACTGCCGTTCTACGTCCTCGTAAATCCATCTCTTCTGGGCAAATTTAATCCAATCCCTTAGCTCCTCCACTGTTACAAGCCCGTCCTTGTCTGCATCAATCTTACCAACAATCTTTCTGTGGGGCCCACCATGGACACCCGCCAGAGAAAGACAAAATATGCAAAATAAATTAGAAGGGAACCATCTACAGACGGCACAGCAGATGAGACAGTTGTTAGCAAAGCTCTATTGTACATTGAGGGCAATTACTTCAAAATGACTATAGATGTTATATATTTCCAAGATCTCTGTTTGTGTGTGAAAAAGGTATATACAGATATAACTACAGATTAATCTGAAGCCCTGTTTTCTCAGTGTGTACACATGATTTAATCTACACAAAAACTGACACCATGTGTATGATGCACAACAGGGCGCTTTCTGTATAGAGAACTTGGAAAGCTTGTGCGCTTCCTTAAGGATGTAGAAATATGTCACCGTATGCAAGTACACACAAACTAACACACACGTTTATTAAGAGTGCTATCAAAATACTAGTCCTGAAACAACAAATCGATAAAATCGATAATAATCGATAACGGGAATCGTTGTCGACGATTTCCGTTATCGATTAATCGAGTGATGGATTCGTCGTTGGAGCGCTCGGCTCCTTTCACTTACCTCCGCCAGCGTTCCCCCGTTTCTGCTGCAGAGCTCTGTAGTGTCCGTCTGCTTGAAGTTACGTAATGACGGATGTGACGTGCGTGAACGATGAAGATTTGAATAAAGTTTTGCGGTTGAACGTTGTAAGTGGAACGATGTGGTAACGGAGGTACGGAGAGAGAGAGAGAGAGAGAGAGAGAGAGAGAGAGAGAGAGAGAGAGAGAGAGAGAGAGAGCCGGGTGGGAAACTGATGGGGCAGAGTGAGGGTGGGTGCAGGGCATTTCATTAAATTATTAAATATTGTTGTTTTTTTATCCGATTAATCGAACAAATAATCGGCCGATTAATCGATTATTAAAATAATCGTTAGTTGCAGCCCTACAAAATACTACTTATCAGTGTATATAACATCGTATCTAAAGGAAGGTAGACACCACACTTCATAACATTCTGCTTTATCCAATTGTTTTCTTTACTAAATGTCTGTTATACTTTAAGCAGTGTACTTCTAACCAGATCATTAGGTAACATTAGGTAAAGCCTGCGTCTATGTGCATTCTTGTTACTGCGATGACAATCTCGCAACTCACTGACCTCCGTGTAATAGCAATACTAAAGCAACGCCATAAAATGAGAGCAGGTTGCAATGTTAGTGGAGAAGAAGCAAGTAGAATAGAAAACGGGTCTGTTTTCCTTTCGTTAGAGCCCCTTTACATCAGGGTGGAATATCTTATTTTTGCATATCTTGATATTTCACTATAATGAAAGAATAGAAATCAGAGACTGGTAGAAATTAACTGAAGAGCTGTTTCATTTCTGTACGATGGCGGCATTAAACATTTTACCATGCAGAAATACACACCATTAACCAGAGCAAAAACAGCTTAGAGGTAATGTTTACACAGAGCAGAGCAGAGAAGATAAAGCAGACGGTGGATGACGTGAAGGGATGGTAAAGATTGATGTTTAAAGGACCTGATAGGAATTGCAAATTTTCAAACTTTTAAGTGAAACAGCCAATCAATAATAATAATAGTGTTAAACCTGAGAAAGTGTTGTCACAGCGAGCAAGATACTGCAACAGATGCACACAAAAATAGGCAGCAATATTAGTTCAAAAGCTGCAATAGAACCTCTTTAGAAGTGACAAATTCAAGATGTTCTGCAGCAGCAGAAAGGCTGTACAGTAACCTTTCTGCTTTCTGTCAACTATAAATTCATGAAAGTCTGATTCGCAACATTCCTTCTTTCCCCATGGATCGTCTCACCATCTCCACCCAGATGATCTCAACAATAGCAAACACTTCATGATAACACTGAATACCAGTAATTGTTAAACCCGATTTATCAGCTTCCCATTACAAATGCATTGCACGGTGCGCTGACATAAATAAGTGTATATGATGGCAGTAAACAATATTTACTGGTAAACGCTTCTTTCATACGGAAGCCAAAACCTGCTCACATGATTAAAGAAAAAACAAAACATTCCTCTGCATCGGATTAGTTTCCAGCAAGTACTTTCTACAAGGCAACCCCACACTACTAAATTAGCAGCACTTTTATTATAGTCTTTTAATATTTAGCGATGCAGACGATCCTCTAAGCCAACGGGGGCATTATAAAACTTTGGCAAACTCATTAAGAGATGTGTAGTCTTCTGAACAAAACTACAATGCAAGCAAACTAGAGAATGTGGTTTCTCAGTGGGGTACTAGCCTGAAAAAAGGTATACAGAATATAATATAATATAGATATTTCACTGGATAGTAATAAGTAGTGAACCTTAAGTTAAACAAAACAGACACACAAACAGATCAAAAGGCTCTCCAAGGTCATACCCCAGTCTCTCTTTGCTTTCTTCAGGTGTCAGCTGGTCAAATGATTTGGCTTCCTCAGCTCCCAGAAAGGCATCGTGGTCATAGTCAAAGCTCTGGGAATCATCATGGACCTTGTTGCTTAGTTGAGGGTCATGGTGGACCCGGTCCTTCTTCTCCGTGGGCTTGCTCAGACTACAAGCCACCCACAGAGAGAGGCACAGCAACAACTGACGGATGTCCATTTCTTGATTACGTTACCTTGTAGGAAAAAAATGTTAAACTATATAAGGTTACACGCTGAACATTGTGGCTCATGACATTGTCACATTTAACATGTTCTATCTGAAATCAAACCACCGTGATTTTAACTCGATACCGCTGTTAAGAGAAAATAAATGTGTTCTAGAATAATAAGGGTAGTTTATAAAGTCATTATTCCACCTCCACTAACACTTCATAATGAGACTCGCATTGCTGTTATTTAACCAGTCAAAATACGACAAAGAAATCATGGGAAATGGAAGCATTCCTTCCTTGAAGTCATATTCTCAAGGGAGAAAATCAGTGGCCCCTGGAGACACATAACTCTCTCCAATGGGTATTTAATGGGTGTTACAGTGTTCACTGTTCAATGGGGTGGGGTAGCAATGTAGAAATCTCATGGCTCAACAGGAAAAAGCATCAGGAAAACCTAATTATATATATAATTGTATATAAGGTGACAAAGTGATATCAAATGCGTTCTACTCGGAAGCAACTTAAAGAGTTAATCGCTTCATGAGCGCCACTCAAAGAACTGTATTACCAGGTATATGAATGGAACGGCCACACCGAGGTGCCGGGAAACGTACAATGCGACATTGTAGCTCCAGGTTATATTATGTATTATTGTGCTTGAATATTTCATCCGTATATGTGCGTATATGTGCATATACAGTTCATGAATGAACTTTACACTAACATAAAACAGTGCTATAAACATACAAAGACCGCCAGTGCGCGCAGAAAACACATAAGATTAAACCGCATACTAAAATCCACACACAATTCGCTTACCGTTATCTTTCTCTGAGTTTCCACTCGGCTCCGCCCGACTTCCCCTAACACGCCGACACCGGAAGCAGCGCGACGTCGGAGTGGGCGTGTCTCTGTGCGCTTACATCACCTCGGTACCCGGTCTCTGCTTGTTGGCATCGCTTGTTGCGGAATGCTGATTGGTTGAGTGACGTCGCGTAGGTGGATGCTGCTCGTCTGTTGGTTAGAGAGCGCCACGTCCACACGTGTGCGCGCAATTTCCAGGCCGAGGAGGCTCTGAAGCGGTTTCTGGTTGGCGGGAGGTTCACGAAGGGCTTTGGTGCGAGTTATGTGTATGAGGTTTAGCTCTAACGGGCGTGCCTATCAATTATTAAACGCCATATAATATAGTATTTAATGAAACCGTTCCCTTTTTTCTTCTTCTGTATTTCTAAACCCTTTAATATTATAGAGGGTGACAGCCAATTGACTTATTCCTGATACCAAAGTGGAACGCATTGGGACCCCCGGTGCCGGCTGCCCAGCTCACTCATGTGTAGGCGCAATATACTCAGCAGTGCTGCCCTCCACATGCCAGTACAGTAAACGACAAGTTAAATACTCATTTCGCTAAAATAGAATTAGTATTGATTAGGATTGTGACAGCTCCAGCCGAAGGCCTGGTCCAGTCCCACAAGACAGCAACTAGACACGTATCGCAAGCATATTCTATGTGGCGCCAAGCTCCTGCGGTTGGCCAGCATTGTTTGTTGTTAAAGGCCAATGACGGATAGGGGACTAAAATCTGCTCTGTCGCTTTAAGGCCAGCAGCTGATAAATGATGTACACGTGACTAGCTGCTGGTCTGGGCCCGCTCAAGCCAAGTAAAAAACGTGAGTTCCAATAAGGGCATCAGCTCTTCTACATGAACAACAAAGTACAACAGGAAAGTATATTTTAAAAGAGGAGAAATGTTAGGAGGTCAGCAGATAGGTCACTTATATTGTTAAAAAAAAAATCCCAATAAAAAAGCATTTTCATTTCCATGACAACAAGCTGTAACAGCCCAAAATTATTAAAAGAATTGTAGATGGGTGCTTGTCAGCTTTTCTTTTCTGTGAATCCAAATTATTTGAGGTGCTACTTGCTGTGTCCTGCTTGCCTGTTGTACGGCGCTGCAGAATATGCTGGTGATATATAAATCGATCATTACTTCTGGAGACGGTTTAGGCGTTCAGCAGCCCTTGAAATGATGTGTCTAATGCAGTATTTAGTTCCAAAGGTTTTTCATTTAGCAGAGCAGGCGTTCAAGGGTAGGCTACCTAAACACAACCAATTTCACAACTATGAGTAGCATGTAACAGAGAGGTGGATAAGTCAGCCCAGATCACGCCTATCCACAAATCTACCTCTCACAAATATGTCTCCCCTCCACACATGGGCCAACAGCGTGCATGCGCCATTACTAGTTTCATTGAGAAAAGTTACACTTCATTAAAATTTGTTTAAGGTATACCTTGTTAGGCAATTTTGCAACCAACAACATAGTTTGGTCCCAACAGCAGTTACCCAACAGCATATCCTACTATTATTATGATAAAGGGATGTATGCATGTGGTTGTAAGGGATATATGAAACCATAATCACTAAACACGATAATAAACATATTAGTAATCGAATACTGAATAAAAACAAACTTCAATTTGGATAAAAAGGCTGTGGTCTTTTATTTAGCTTTACGTAAAAATGACAAATGAACGTATTACTTGTGAACAAATACAAACACATTGTATGCGGAGAACGCAAAGACCGGCTTCATGATGTGATGATAAAGCTTGACTTTTTATCTGGATGATGCCGGTACTACTTTGTGCTTTTCTAGTTACCGGCTCTTTCTTGCTGTAAAATAATATCAATTAGACCAAAAATAAAGCAGTGTGACTCGTTTATAAAATGGCGTAACGTAAAAGATTGGGTAGCATTTTTATGGTCAGAACCTGGCACTGAAATTCACGTATATGTTATTATTTTCATCATTGGCATTAATTATGGTGTATAACTTAGAGAGTCATTACCTTTTACATGAGATGTATAAATATATGCAACGCTACAGATCAGCAATGGGCACTAATGCATTATACATGCCCCAAAAGAGTTTTTACACGTAGACATGTTTCATAGACAAGCTCCCTCATAATAATTTCCTAGTACCCACGCAGAGATGGGGGGGGACTGGAGACTAAGGGCTGGTATTATAACGCTTGAGAGGATGTGCGGTTCATTAAATATATCGTCACACCAAAACTTTATGAAGCGTTCTATGATTTTGATACACTTCTTCATTGCATCCAGGGAGCGTCCAGCTCTACCGGAAGCCACGGAGGCCATCTTCCTACACCCCTCAGCAAAGTTACCGGAAGTAGGTTATACCGGAGCAGGATCCTGGAAAGAGGTCAGCTGATGGGCTGTAGACACGTCACAGGCTGCGCCGGAGAGTGCTTGTCTGGTACCGTCTTATGGCATACGTGGGTGGTGGGTAAGTTTAGGATGAAAACGCACGTAAAGTGTTATATATATATATATATATATATATATCTATCTTCATTAAAGAAAAGTGGGATCATTTATACACTCTTGGCTGTTTTAAGCTCTTACTGACCGGTGCATTTCCGCCGCTCGCGATAGGGATAGTGTTTCCTTTGATGAGGATCGATGCCACTTCACAAGCATAACGAAGGAGGGAAGAATGTGTCTGCAAGCAGGCGTCACATATACGTGGGCATGTTCCGCCTCATTCAAAGTAGTCTGTGTTATACAGAGCGAGGGGCCCATGTGAAAATGATTCAAATAGCAACACGTTGAGGCTATGATTGCAAAGCTCCTTGTCTAACCAAATCGTTCCTTATACGGTTCTCCACGGTTATATGGCACCTGTCGTGAATTATTATAAGAACATTAACACCCTGCAAGTCAACTGCCACAAAACATATGTAAGAGGCCATGACATTTAAATATTTCTTTATATGTCTGTGCCTTGCACTAAAGTTTTTTCGTTTTTACAACTACGTCTCCTATACTATATCATCAACATGAATGACAAAAACTTTGTTAGTCTTAATTTTCATTTTTAGGCCTCTGTATTATGTTTATTCAGATTATCTTTGTGTTCTAAAAACATTCACTTATAAGCCTCCTGTATATATTTTATTGCCCTCATCCATATTGCTATAATTGCATGTTTCTAGTGCGGTGTTCCCTTTGATCGTTCAGATTTTTGTTATACATCATCTCCTTAATCCTGATTTTTTTTTTGTTTATGTTGCACTCTTTTACTCATAGCCCGTCTTTGTTCACATGTAGGGTAAGAAGTTGATTCCTTATCATGGAGAAGCTGGGGATGAATTTTGGAGGAGGCCCTAGTAAGAAGGAGCTACAGGAGTTGGTGGAGAGTCAGCGTAAGCAGCTACAGCAGTATCAGACACGTTTAAAAGATGTTGTGCGGGCATACAAAAGCCTTCTAAAAGAGAAGGACGCCCTGGAAGCGAGTCTGCGTGTCCTGTCCACCTCTCAAGAACCGGGATCCCTGGTTTCAGAGCCTGAGGAGCCCCATGATGACCAGCGTTCCACACACAGTGAAGACAGTGTGGATACAGCAGGCAGTGTACCCAGTGCCAGAGGGGGAGAAACCAGCGAGGATGAGAGACCTGAATCTGCTGCACAAGGAAGCGGTGGGGGTACAGAAGAAGCTAGTGGTTCTGAGAGTGGGGTTAGCACAGCCAGTGGAGAGGGAGGTCTAGCATCTTCTGGAGAGACTGATCGAAGGATGGTGCAGCTCAAGAACCAGCTGGCAACGCTAACCAGGTAAAATGCTTACTGTGTGATTATAACTTGCTTTCCGGAGCTAAGAGTGGATTGCTAAAATTTGGCCAGAAGATGCATTTGCCACACCCTTTATAGTAATCAGGAGAGCATAAAACCTGTTCACCTAATGCTTTAGAGATCATTAAGGTGGTGTATATGCTGTCATGACTTCACTGCTGAACGAGCTTAGTTAGCCCTGCTTAATGCATTCGGATCAGTGGTATTTTCTCCTTGGCTATTGAATTATGCAGAGCCAGCTCAGACCTTCTTCCTGGAGGAAGTGCAAGTGTTAGCCTTTCAAAGTGAAGTGAGGGAATTATAAGCTAAATTGTGGACACTGGTCACCTTATGTATACTGCTTGCGCATGGACAGTAGGACACGCCAGCACTGTTTGCAAGACTGCAAGTGGAGCTTCTGTTGAATTTTTCCCTGTCCTCCCAGCTCCTTGCCTTTGGGAGGTGTGTTTGGACAACTGCATCTCTTGCTCAGCAGTATGCACGCACAGACAACTTCAGCCTTCTTGCAGTGCTTGCCTGAGTGAGATTTCCAGGGGGATCTAACGAGACCCCAGTGCAGAAGTACAGAAAGAGCTCCGTTGATCTCAGTTGGGGCTCCTTTTTTTCAGTGATTAGCTGGTTTGACCAAGCTAAAAAGGGGAATCGTGGAGGACAGTATGCTGCAGTGATTTAACAAGGTGTTTCTTTCTTGCACATAAAGCATGCTTATTAAAGTACAGTAGTATCCAATGCCAGCAATACATTTCAATTACATGAGAAGAAATATTTTGTTATGGATTCATTGGGTATCAAGATATAATCCTATGTTCTTTGGGACTAATATAGTTATATACTGTTATATGGTCATATCTGAGTCAGCATATACGGTATTTTTTTCTTCCAGTGCCCTGGCCACAGTAACACAAGAAAAATCACGAATGGAGGCCTCCTACCTGGCAGACAAGAAGAAGTCTAAGCAGGAAATGGAGGATGTAATGCAGAGAATGGAAGGGGAGCACAGTGGTCTGCGGGCTGAGATCCAGAACCTCCAGGATCAGTTGGCTGAGACCAAGGCCAGACTGATAAGCCAGCAGCATGATCGTGCACAGGAACAGACAGACCATGCAGCAATGCTGAAAGAGCTGCAGCGTCTTGTACAAGGAGAACGAGACAGTAGGCAGGAGGCTGAGCTCCGGCTGGAGGAGGCCAGACAGGAGCTGGCAAAAAGATCTGAGCTGTCTCTGCGGGCGGATGCAGCAGACGAGCAGTGGAGGAAGCTGCGCAAGGAATCGGAGGAGCTGAAGAAGGAGTTACTGGAAGTAAGGAAGCAAAGAAAAGAGCCCAATCCTGTGGTTGTGGAGCTACAAGGAGAGCTGTGCAGGATGAAGGAAGAAATGGAGGCTCTGCTGCAGGAGGAGAGGAGAAAGGTGATTTTTTTTTTGGAATGAACTACACAACAAAAATGCATTTTACTTTCTTTACTTAGTTGCTCAGATCTCTCAAGTAATTTGGTTCCTCATTTTATATTTTGTGGACATGTCGGCATAATGTGTTAATTTAGACTTGAAAATAAAACGTTTCAGACTCTTTAGGATTTAGTTACAAGGAGCAATGATGGTGCAATATGCTAAATATAGGGCGATCACCAAAATTTAGAGCAATCAGCCCGAACAGTCCTGTGGTTTTCACGGTGGGTTCTCATTTATGAATTTTTGCATTGGAATTTGCCTTCATAAATATAGCCCTGTGTACATAAAATAAATAAAGCTACAATAGTTTTTAATTATTCATCTGGTTTTCTCTAGACCTCTGGGATCTCTCCTGAAACTAGATGGAACCCATGATAATGTCATGGTGGCATTGTTAGGGGGTTCGATTTTATTTTATTAATACAGAATCGTTAGAATGGATGTGCACTGTGATCATTGTGGTAAAGGCATCTCCATGGCTTTACCAGTCCAGTGCCGAGTACACTGCAGGTTGCTAAAGAATTATTGATTATTAGAAATGGTGTCAGCTCTTCATTGTGTTTTTTACCTTCATGCTCTCTTGTTGCTATTCAATTCATTCAGTAATTTGCCCTCCTTTATCTTTATTATTCTCCCCATGATCCTACCTTTTTTTTTATAACCTTTGTTACTTTCTATTACTGGTGTTTAATCCTTTGTATTTTCTCTCCCTCTGTTCAGAGGCTAGATGAGGAGCAGCAGAATCTACAGCGCTTACTGCAGGAAGAGCAACGGATTCGTTCTCTTGAGTCTCAGGTGTCTGAGATGTCTGAGCTCCTGGGAGCTACTGAGACCTCCAAACAGAGGGATCAGCTCACCATCCGGAAACTGCGTGAGCGACTTTCTCAGCTAGAGACTGAGAACAGGACTCTAGCGATGGCTACCTGCCTGAACCCTACTCCAGAAACTGTTAAACCTGCCACAGGTGAGGATGCTGAAGATAGTGTGGAGCAGCGGGCAACTGCTATCTTCTACCAGCAAGAACTTCAGCAACTGAAGGAGGAGTTTGAACGTTACAAGGCACGAGCACAAGGCGTTCTGAGGACCAAAGGGACAAAGGAAGGTGAGCTAGAGGCTGGCAGAAAGCAGATGGCAGAACTGAAAGAAAAATATGTCTCGCTGAGACTTTCAGCAGAGGAAGCAGCGAACAAACACAAAGCAGAAATGGAGAATGCTCGCAAAGAATTGTCACTTTTAACCCAGTCTCACCGGCAGGAGCTGGAGGCAGTGAGGAGGGAGGGTTGGGAAAATATGGCACGACTGGAGGAGGAATTAAGGCAGCATAGAGAACGAGTGATGGCAGTGCTTAAT
Organism: Spea bombifrons; assembly: GCF_027358695.1. Taxonomy (NCBI): domain Eukaryota; kingdom Metazoa; phylum Chordata; class Amphibia; order Anura; family Pelobatidae; genus Spea; species Spea bombifrons. The sequence goes on from NC_071090.1 coordinate 71,506,554, forward strand.
GAGAAGGAACAGGAGCTAGAAAGGCTAAGAGAAGCCAAAGTGCCTGCAGTCATTCTGCCCTCAAAGCCAGACCCATTGGACAATGGTCTTGAGCTTCCCCAGAGCAACTCCTCATCTTTTCTTGTGTATGCAGAGCAACTGTCCCGTAAAGAAGCAGAAATTGGAAATCTGCGGCGCAGGAAACATGAACTTGAGGCAGAATTGCAGAGTATGCAGGAACGGTTAGCTGAGCAAGGCGAGGAGACACACAATTTACGGGAGCAAGTGGAGAAAGCACTGCGTGACAAAAGAAGAGAAGGGGCCAATCTGGAATATCTAAAAAATGTTTTATTCGGATTTTTGACCCTCCCAGACCCGCGAGGGCGACAGCATACACTGAGTGCACTGTTGGCTGTCCTGCATTTTTCACCTGAGGAAAAGAGTGCTGCCCTGCGAGCACAAGATGGGAGTAGGTGGTGGGCTGGTGGAAAAAGATGATAAGGGATGTGGGGCTATGGGACGGCTCCTCTTTCAATACCTTGTACTTTGTGATTTTGAGATGCATTTTTGTACAAAAGGACTATTAGGAAATTGACAGCTCTTGCGCAAAATGTGATTATAGACACCTGACACTTTCTGTGAAGGTAAAACAGAGTTATTTGGCACAATATTACTAGAAGGGAAGTAAATGTCTGTAGAATAAAATGTAAAAGAACTTTACCAGCGAATACAAGCATGATAAAATCTAAAACAAAACAAACAAAAACTAAAAGTTTCTTGGAAAGGTTTAGGCATCCTACAGTACTATAAGGAATTAAGTTTTGCAATGCTGTTAGCATTGTGCTGAGTAAAGTGTTCAGCACAGTGGGATAGCATCTTTAAATAAAACTGATCACAGAAAAGCTCTTTACACTTTATAGTGGTTGTTTAAATGGAATTATTTATCAGCTTGGTGGAGGCACGTCTACTAAAAGGAACTCCATTGTTGCCTGGTGCAAGCCTGCTTCTGTTTACAACATTGCACCTTATTACACATAATTTCCAAAGAATGCAGCACGAGACAGAACACACAAGAGTAAGCATCGAGACATATTAAGAATGATTGTTTCTTGAAAAAGAAAATAAGCCTAAAAACACCCAGCAATTTCAACATTTAGTCCTAGAAATTGGAATGGAAAACTTTTCTTGTGCGTTGTTTGAACTATACATTTTGTTACGCTTGCTGTCCTTTAAGGGAAGTTTGCTACATAAGAATTTTCAAGTATTTTTGAAGGCAGTTAACATGAAATTCTTGGTAGGATGACTGAAAATATAGATGCTACAGTACTTTCTCCGTTTGCATATGGAACAGTGAGCTCTTTAAATAAACATCTTGGAGCAGGAAAGGTGTTGATGCAGACAATATAGAAACTATGGAAAATCTTTGAGGATTGGTTTTCGGCAAGTGTTGTCTTAATCCACTGAAAATACATTCTTGGCTCACCCTGTACCACTCAGCATATTAAAGAAATACTTGGTTCCCTGTTCCAGGTTATATGTAGGGTTTTTTCTGGTTTTATTTTAATGGACCAAAGCATCAAAAGCACTTAGAGCTCAGGCGAAATACTGATATTTGTAAATACTTACAAATTGTAATGTGTACAATAAAATAAAAACAGATTTTAACATTGCTTTGGTTTTAACAATTTAAATGTAAATTGTACATTTCTTGTGTAAATTACCACCCATAGAAGGCAGTATATTCTTCTACAAGAATTGGGATACCTGTGTCAAAGAAATTGCTTCTGTGAGCAAAATCTTCTGCTGTTGGGCTTTATAAATATGCCCCATTTTCAGATTTTATATTACCTTTAGTTTCTATGGAAGACTTCAGTGCTTTGTACCAGTTTCTTTCATATTACCCCTCTGAAGTGTCTGAGCTTTGTTATTAACAATATTTTCCACTTTGTTGGCTTTCTATTGCTTACACGTCTCTACTCCATGTTTGATGTTTCTTTGATGTTGAGTTGACTGAAATTCTTTGATTTTATCTGTACATCAAAACAACTCAGGCAAGCATTTTACCAGTTTTATTATTACTATAATGGATAAATTCATTTTACAACAGTTACAAGAGCTGGAAAATGATTTCCATGCATGCATAACTATAAATATACAAAGCTATAGAGCAGGGACTTCCAAAAAGCAATATAATCAATGGGGACCCAAGCAAGAATGTATCCTGTGGAAACTGAAAAGCTTAGCAAGGAGTGCCTTAGTGCTATTAGTAGTGGTCCGTGCAAATGACCTGCTAACATGCCATCCATCTGGAAAGAGCGAGGTGTAGAAGCATTGCTGACATAGTACAGAGCCACTAGAAAATACGAAGGCAGAACACCGGGATATAATGCCATGCCTCTGCGCTGCCCCTAGGGGGTGCTGTCCTAGATCAGGCCTAGGGAAGCAGCTGCCATAAATAGACTGCTGTAGGGGGAGAGACTCCAAGTATTATAATGGGAACATTGATGAAAAAAAATGACTGCTCCCTTAAATCTCTTACTATCCAGATACAATGCATTACATGACAATCGGGCAGCAAAGACGTTAATGTTTTAAATTTACAACGATGTAGCAGTTGAGGTAATTTTACTGTGAGGCTGTTCTAGCACTTAAAACTTTAATGTTTATAATATTAAAGTGAATCAAATTAACACAGATCAAAAGTTTGTACCGAGTTTCCTGTATGGTGATGCCCCTGTGCTTTTTGTAATTTTAGCCAAAGCCTTACTTTAGAAAACAAATTGAAGATAAATTAAACATTCTGTGTATCTTGAATATCTTTATATTTTGTTGGTAACTAGTATCTCTATACTGCCCTGCAGTTCTTGATTTTGTGATAGTGACATTATACCAGTCTCAGACCTGTATACACGCCATTCCTCCAAAATGTTACTGCTGCCACGTGACTTGCACTGTTTTACATCCATGTCTGGCTATTGTAAATCTGTATATAAAAATGTAATATCTTTCTTGAAATGCACATGTATTGTGTTCATGGGAGCTTTCACACAGCCTCACACAGTTAGGTACCCAGATGGTGTGGGGGTGATGGCCGGTATGCAGATCTTGGGACTGCAGATGTTTATATCTCTGGCTAGATAATGCTGTATAGTATCAGATTGTCCTAGTGTGATTATGACTCGATCTATATATTGGATGCAGGATGTTTCACAGATTTACCAGACATAATTCATACAGATTGCGGCGAGTTTAGGAAATGATGTAATATGCTGGGCAAAGCTAATTGAATGCAAAGACTGAAGATGCAGGTCTGATACAAGGTGATCTGTCAGGCTTACGGTGACAGAGCTGCCCGGCACCCTGCATGCACCGGCTGCTTGCAGAATGCTGCGCATTTACTTCTCTGGTGAGCCGGAAAGCACATCGATGTACTCGTTTGTGATATTAAGGACATATGATGCTCAGTGAGGGTGTAAGATGTTCTGCAGGTCCTCAGGCAGCGAGGAAATGACTGCATCAATGTGAAGCTTCAACCGGTTCAGGGAAACAGAGCTGACGGGAAGATGCTGCCTGTGGGCCCTGAGCTGGGGATAGAAATATAAATGCATAAGAATATTTCTATGGAAACAGCTGGTCTCCAATCCCAAAATGGGTTGTATTGTATAAATGTTGCTGTTTGCTTTGAGTACACTTAAGCTTTTTTTTGCCTTTTGGTCCATATATAATCAATTTCAATTTATGGTGCAATAACTAAATCATCTATGTTTTTGGTAGTGCTGTCTGAGGCCCTCTGTGTTACAAATAGTAGTTTGCATTTAATTTTCACCAGCTTAACCGTGCATTATGCAGAATCAACCGCGGTGAGTTTCTTCTACAAGAAGTGCCACGATGGCCGCGTAGTATGCATTTTTATACACATAGTCATCGATGCATCGTGCCCTTTTATAGGGTTGTCCAGCGTAACGCACAGTAAAGTCGCTGAAATAAAATGTTTCCTCTTGACTCCCGCCAGCAGGAATTAACACTAAAAATGAAATGACAAAATCATCTACTTCTGTTGCAACGCTAATCACAGGGTAACATGCTAACTGCTGATCTAGACAAACTACCACACCATACACCATGTATACATTAAGGTGGATATAAGGGCTGGAGTATCTGTTTCATGTACTGGTGTTAGTCCCTATTCAAGCCCTGCAGCAGCTGCAGTTTTAATGACTTTGCGGACTCCAGAAAAGAAAGGCCTGTATACCCAACAGTTAGCTATATCCATCAGAAAGCACATCAAAGTATGAATGACAAAACACCGACAAACATATATAGTAACTGGATAATTGCGCAATGGACAGCACTGCACACGGCGCTACATAAAGCAATAAATTATACATGTACACTACCAGTTTGTCTCGTAGTTTCAACACCAGATCCACGATCTCCACCTCGGATTTGTTTTTTATCCAGGCTGCAATATTCTGCATGAGAGATACAGGATTATAACCCTCTTTTTTTACGTATTGACTGTAGAATTGCATTAAGGATAATGTTAGGATTTTTAGACACCTTGTAGATTTCTCTCGCATACTTTATGTTGTTATTTTATAGCACAATCATCAACCTGAAAAAGGGACGTGTGTGTATATATATGGGGTAATACACTATCTGGACAGAAGTATTGGGACACCTGACCATTACACCATCAGGACTTTTATGACATTGCATTGTTAATACATAGACATTAATATTTAGTGCCCCCCTGTCACTACTCTGGGAAGGCTTTCCACAAAATTTGTGTTTCTGTGGGATTTATTGCCCATTCATCCAGTAGAGCATGGCTCACAATCTCAGTTCCATTCACCCCAAAGGTGTTGGATGGGGTTGAGGTCAGGGCTCTGTGCGGCCAGCCAACTTCTTGCACACCAAACTCATCCAACCACGTCTTTATGGACCTTGATTTTTGCACTGGGGCACAATCATCCTTCCCCACAAAGTTGGAAGGATAGCATTGTCCAAAATGGCTTGGTATGCTGAAGCATTAACATTTTCCTTCACTGGGCCTAGCCCAAATCTTTATTTGTCCATGTAGCTGTGTACAAAGCAAGGTCCATATAGACAAGGTTATAAAAGTTTGGTGTGGAAGAACTTGACTGGCCTGCACAGAGCCCTGACCTCAAATCCATCAAACACCTTTGGGATGAACTGGAACGGAGAGTGTGAGGCAGGCCTCTTCATCCGACATCAGTGCCTGGCCGCACAAATGTTCTACTGGATGAATGGGCAACAATTCCCACAGAAACACTTCCCAGAAGAGTGGAAGCTATAACAGCTGCAAAGCGAGACCAACGTCATAAGTCCCTGCTGGTATAATGGTCAGGTGTCCCAATACTTTTGTCTATATAGCGTACATAAACCAATGTAGATATGGTGTCAATGTATTCAAAATATATTGGTATCAATAGTAACCTTCTTGGTTTATCTGTGCATAGGGAAAAATGTGCATGGAATATCATTATAAGCATTGTTGGCTTAATGTTGTAACAATGTTTATGTGGACAGGTACCCAAAAAGTACATTCAGACCCATGGAAAAAATCTCCTCTATATGGGCAGAATAAGTGGACTTATCATTTTAACAATAAATGGCCTGTACGGTATGTTTATTTTTTTGGACTGTTTAGCAATTAGGGTATTTTAATTAAAAAAACTGTTTTTATGTAAAACTGCACGAAAATGTTCAGAATAAATGCCTTCTGCATTAAAAGAAAGCACATCTTAAAAAACACAAGGAAAAGTTAACACCTAATATGGCTCACTTTATAACTGCTGATTACAAAAGAGATCTGCAATGCTCTCGTAACAGACAGGAGAGGTGTTATATTTTCCACACGTCCAAAATGTCAGTAAAAAGAATAAGCTTTACGTGACTCACTGCTTCGCAGATGACCTTTAGGTGTGCGGTTTCTAGCCTCTCTCTCATCTCTCTCTGCTTCTGTCTATACCAGCCATCAAAATGGGGGGACTTCAGGAAGCGCCTGTAAAGAAAGAACAACACAGACTATAAACCCGACTAGAATTAAAGTAGGTGTTACAGATTTGTGTCCCCTCTCATGGTTGTGCCCCCATTTCCTTTAAGGCATAGTGAAAGTGTAATATAATAGCACTGAACAGCTACAGTATACATCTTTGGGATTACTAAGGACACACTGACTCAGACGTTGTTCAGCAAATTGTAAAAAATGAGCCCCAAGTTATTTGATAATAGCCAATACCAGTGGTTTCAATATAAACCCTAAAACATCTTGTCTATTAACCCCCCTGCAGTTGACTTACCATATCTATTCCTCCATAAGCGGTGATCTGGCTACTGCACCCGAGTTTTGTCTAAAGGCTGTCTTGTACAGCAGGCAATTACTTTCAAGGGATCCATGTATAAAGAGGCAAAAGGTGATCATTGTTGACCTTATTAGCATGCGCCTACCCAGAATCCCTTGTGGTTGTGGCAGCACCATGAGATTTCTGATGGAAAAACAAGCCTTCTTGCTTGTCTTGTGTCTGCAGATGAGTGTTTAATAATGCTTCTACTAGACAGACCTGGATACAGTGAAAATTGGAGGAGAACATTGCCTCTATGACTGTTCTAAACTCACCGGTAAAGACCAATCCAATCCCCTTTTGTAGTCGAGGTCAGCTGCGGACCTGTGTGCTCTAGCATCTTAAACAGCTCTTCCTGTTGGAATGGACGCACCTGAGGAGGATTCTGTGTAGTGAGAATTGTTACAAGTAGATGAGGGTCTGTGAGTGGCAAAAACAGGCTTATCTAATTGGTCACTGCAAAACTGGTGAACAGAAATCATGGCACGTCTATAACTATTGATTGCCTAAAATAGGTAATATTTATTAAGGGGTTATACAAAATCACTGCCCTTTAAATAAAGAATGGCGGAGAATGGCAGACTTCAAATACAGGATACCGACCTTCCAAGGGGTGATAGAGCTATGATGAGGCATCAGGCTGCCCATGTACCTCTCCTGAAAGACAAATAAAATATTAGCATGGTGGCATCCTATAGAAGATAAGGAGAGGAAATAAAAGCACGAGCCTTACCAGAGGGAGAATGAAGCTTTGGGTGAGTTCAAATAGATGTTTTCGAAGCAAAGCACTTAGTGTCGCGGAAGGGAGCTTCTTCTGGAGACCCTGCAGAAAGGGGCAGTACACATTACATTTATTTACATTGCACCAGCATCCTGTTAACACAACAAATATATATGTATATATATACAGAATGATATAGTTGCTTGTTTCTGCTCCTTTCAATCGAGTTATAATGTCAAGCAGACTAACCTGTCGTTAGTATGAATGGGTCTCAGAAGAAGTCAATTCTTACACTACACGTGAATGTGTCCTTTCAAAAATGTAGACATATGCTCAGGTGGGGCTGCTGGTCTTAGTAAAACACTGTTAGTTTACTTAAAAGGAGGATGTCAAAAAGGTAAACATGGTTTGCTGTACTGATTCCTGAAAAAACTAACAAAGGACGTCATTCTCCTTTTCCATTTTTGGCGTACTCACACAAGTAGGACTTAATTTTGAAGCCATATTCATGAAATATATATTTATTAGCAATAAAATATTTTTTTCATTTTTTTTGCACTCAAAGTCAATTTAACATGACTAGAGTTCCCTTGGGGTCTTTATAAACCACAGGGATCTCCTTTGTAACAAGAGGGTAACCCCAGTGATATCATGGCAATATCACTGTGTCTGTAAATGTTATTCTAACTTCTTTTGCTATTTGGATTGTTTTTGAAGGGGAAGAAACTCTATTTTCCCCATCTTCCCACTCTCTCACTGTAGTACAGAAAGCATGAAGCAGAGCTCTGCAAACCTACTTTTCTGTCCACAATATGTGGGATGAGTGACAGGTGGAATCATCGTGGGCACTGCGGGATCTCTACTACAGGGACTGATGCTTCTGGTGGTATCATGACCACCAGAAAGGAAACGCCCACAATATTTTAGAGCAGTCCAGAGACCCGCAGGTTCTAATACTCCATGATGCATTTGCCCAACAGCAGGGCGCTGTGGCTTAGTTGGTTAAAGCGCCTGTCTAGTAAACAGGAGATCCTGAGTTCGAATCTCAGCAGTGCCTGCAAACAAACATTTTCGCAAGGCAGAAGACAAGTCAAATAACATTTATTTACGTTACACTTGATTTGTCCGCTACAAGCCAGCAATGTTGGCCATATGTTGACAACAGGTTCCTCATGATGCAAAAAGGCAAATTATAACGCTACTTCATTGTGACTAGTATTTTTCATGATATAACGGTACATCAATAGGGGCGTCAATAATTATTCCAGGGTTGTTATGTAATTAGGCAAACATGAGTGTTTTTATACAAAAAAACATGATATCATTTTGAATGCAGCAACAACTCAACTCTACATCACTCATATATGAGCGGAATAGTTGACACAGGAAAGACCACACAATCAATATGCATATTTTAGTATCAAGAATATGACCCCAGGTGTTTTGCTTGTTACCTTCAACAACTGTTTGATCAATGTTTTATCTTTGTGAAGAAATGGCTTATAGGATGTATATAACCCTAGGAAGGAAAAAGAAAACAGTGAATGAAAGTGAAGCAGCAGGGCGCTGTGGCTTAGTTGGTTAAAGCGCCTGTCTAGTAAACAGGAGATCCTGAGTTCGAATCTCAGCAGTGCCTGCAGTCAATATTTTACAAGGTAGTACTCAAGTCAAATGACCAAGTTGAAGGAAAATGTGCCACAATAAAAATAACATGGGTATCTCAGAATGTGTTCAATGGGTACATTGCTATCTGGAACATAAAAAGAACCAGACGGGCTTGAGTCACATGTCTGGCGTGTGGTCAAATTCTATCAGGGGACCCCAAACCATGCTATTACTGGATCTGAATACTCAACACATTCACCTGATTTGGTGTCCAGTGTCTTTATCTTAGTTGTCTTCTTCAGTTTTACTTGTTTGGGTAAATCACCTGCAGATCAAGCAAATAACTATCCATATGAGGCAGATGAACAAACCAAGTGTTATTCATATAAATACCCTGAATTACACGATCTAGACTGTAATGCACCAGAAATAACTATCCCTTTTCTTATATCTAGAGATTGAATGTAAGTTTATGTCTTAAAATGTTTGTATGTTAAGTGGCCAATGTACCCAAACTGGAAGAGGAGCAGATTCCTTTGTCACTGAAAAATGCTTCCCGAACAAGCCTTCAGAAGCAGAAACTGAAATGGGCATTTATATATCAGATAAGTTCAAGAAAAAAAAAAACAATGTGACAATTTTGTGTTGCCTACGAAAGGGAAAATCAAATAATAGGATGTTAAAAACTTTGCTCAAGTAATGCTATTATGCCAAGGTATTTAGAAATATTCTCGTGCTTCAAGTAGGCACAAATCACACCCCTAGTAAACCCAATCACAACCTCAAGTTTCATTCTTGAAAATAGCTCTATCGTACACATTTTATTCTATCAGATTGGCTTCTTCTACAAACCGCTGGTATTTATGCCCTCCACTTTATTTTTGCTTTCTGAAAACTACCAAGACTCTCTTGTTATGTACCCCCTGCCTCTGCCTTCTTAATGCCCTAAAGTCTATTCACCTGATAACCGTGGCTCCCCAACACGCAGGATGTGTGGCCAGTGTTGTAAGGTTTTGATGAAGAAAGGGTTGGTAACACCAAGGATTAGACTCGGACTGTGGAAGGAAGAAATAAAAGAGTTCAGTACTTTACGAAAGGTCAGGCAAAATGAACTGCACTTAGCAATAATCAATGCTACCCAGATGGTGTGTTCACTAAAACTATGCTCAAAGAGGCCTATTTCATCGATGAGAACTGATCCTACATGACCAGGGTACATTTGGCATAGTCAGTGGATACTTTTTTGAGCCCTTATATCATAATATACTAGTGAATGTTCATCATACTGTACTTACGGAGCCTGAGTTTTGGTGGTATATTCTTTGAACTCGCTGTCATGGATAGTGAAGTAGGGACGGAAATCTGAGCAAAATTTTAGTGGAGAAATACAGCTACAGGAACAAAGGCAGAAATAGGAGTTAATCAGATGCCAAGAGGGAGGGTTATGATGACATTTCCGTTTCCAAAGTAACCCCAGCATGTACTGAGAAAAGGGTCAGTGTGATAATGTGGCATCCTGAGACTACATTATACATGGGAGATCTGCACCAGAAATAACTTTCGCTAAAAAAGACACCAAGTTCCTATACCACATGCAGACATCTTCTGTTCCACACTGGCCATCCTAAACTGATTGATTACAACCTTCCTTAAACAGTTTCAGACATACTGCTAGCATCCAAGACAAAGAATCACTGAAGGCTTCTGCTATCACAAAGCAGCTGGGAAGATTTTAGCCGACCAAGACAAACCCTCATAATATTAGCCCCAGCCAGCATTACCAGTTCAGAAACAGTCAACAGTCAATCCATTATGTACTCAGTAAGCATTCTGAATAAGTATTAGTCATAGCAAATGTACAGTTTGTTATCACACAAGAGTCTCCCGGTGATCATAACATCGCTCAAAGCTGCAGTTTAGCTCGTCTTTATAGCATCAATGGCACTCAAACATTACACAGTAACAGACAGAAGATCCAGTCATACACTCGATCCAGGAGGACAGAGTTCAATTTACATTGCAGGGCTAAAGGCCGTATATTTACCCAGTCAGAGCCAGTACTATTTCTGATGAAAAGGTGGGTGAAGGTGCCATGATAACCAAGGGCTCTCCCAGCAAAACCAACTCCCAAAGCAACTGGAGGTTCATCAGGACAGACTGCAGAGACCTGGTCATATAAACATAGTACCTTGTGTTTATGTTCATGTGAGCTTCTAGTAGACATATAAAGTACACAGTACTATAGAAAAACATCATGTGGATTAAGCATGTGCATCTGTGCTATAGGTACAAACTATTACAGCTACATACTGTACAAAGGTATACAGCAGACATGTGCAAATGGGCCAAAAACGATTTTGTTTCCGATGAAAATTAGAGGCATTTAAGATTCAGGAACTAATTTAGTTGACCGTCACCCACATCTACTCAACAAGTCTAGTATACAGTAGTTATGCTAAATGTTGTGATGACAGCTGTTTACCTTTCCTAAATTATTCATACTTAGATAATTCTCAACAATACAGAAAACCAGGAGGGAAAGACATTGTGATGCAAAAGTTATATGTAATCCATGAGGGATATGGCATGAGTGCCCAGACTGTTTGCTACAGGTGGTCTAGCAAGTGGCAGAAATATAAAAAAATGTCTTTTGGTGTTCTACAGTATGCAGGATGAATGTATGGTATATAAACAATATATATAATTTGCCTAAATATCCCCTAACAAATACTATAATGTGTACATATGGGTTCAATGTATATCTTACACCTTACCTGAAAAGATCTAGTTCATGCGTGCTGGTGATGTGACAGGGTGGTTCCAGCTGGTCCTGTACAAAACACAAGGACATTATCATTGCATGGAGATATACTTTACACCCATTGTACAGGGCTCTACAATATGATGGCACTATATAGATCACTCATGCATTAAGAAAGAGGTTATATAATTCAATCAAGGTATAGACTGTTTTATTTGGTAAGGTGAAACAAAAACAAAAGCAGTTTATATATTGATATCATTTTTATGGTAATTTAGACTTAAATCATACGTTTAAGTGTTGCTTCCTTAATACCTTCCGTATGTATTCACCATTGTTGTATGTGTGATCAGATTACCTGGGTGCCCATAATTGCCTGTATAAATTTGTACCATGTAAGCCATGGACAGAGAGAAAGCAAATTTGGATAAAGATGATACCTTTATTGGCTAACTAACGTATAATGGATTGCAAGCTTTCGAGACTATCTAGGTCTCTTCTTCAGCAATTTTATACCTATGGTACAATACGCCTAAAGAAGAGACCTAGATAGTCTTGAAAGCTTGCAATCAATTTTATATTATATTATAGCCAATGTCAGTTTACCAAATTTGTTTTTGATATTGTCTGTGTTATCTCTTGCCATTATGTTATGTGTGAATTATGTTAATCCTTTATAGTTCCCTGTGTATGTCAATTTCCCCTTCCCTGGTAAAGTTACTATATAAAACATATAAAGTGTGTCCTCGCTTGCATTCTGACTGCTGTGTCATGTCATGACTGGTGGTATGGTTCCCCGGAGAAGGACCTTTTCTCTGAGTTAGCCGGCTTTCGCTACGAGGAAGGTGACAGTGACAGCCAGTGCAACCCGGGGAAGTGGTCCCCATTAAAAGCCTCATATTATAAAATTCTGATTTGTCCAGCGTAAGGGCAGTCTTTCAAGCTATGGTCCCCAGAAGTTTCCCCCACAGTGGGTTTCTACTCTTCTGAGTGCTAAAGGGTGACTCTTAGTGAGTCCAGAGGTAGCCCTTATTTTGGATGTGTTTATAGCAAACAAAAAATTTCCGTATAATGATTTTACTGGCAAAGTAACTCTAATATATACAGTATGTTGTCTAATGGTTTTATTTATTTTAATATGTTGTCTGAAATAGCATTTAAAAAGGTAGGATGGCATATGGTGTGCTATGGAGTGGTATCTGTGTGTGATAATATAATGGATATAGCTTTGATAAATAGATTGAAAATGGATATTCAGAAAACAATATATAAAATATGAAGAGAACAATCCAAGGTAAAAGAGAAATATTCCCCTTGGCAGGAGAGTTTGGTTTCAACTTGCCACTTTAATATTCATTATGAAGGTCCAACATTGGCAAGTTTCTCCAGCAAGAAGGGCAGAGCTAGCTCTGTATAATGTGTAATTCACCCTGCAGGAGAAGCTCACTGAAGTTGGATCTTTGTAATACATATTTAGATTTATGTGTTGAAAAGTTTATTAAGCTGCTGGTTTTAGCAAATTTCTTCTTCTACAATTTTGGATTTTTTTTCCTTCTCTTTTTAGTGAATAAATCACACTGACTTCCATAAACACAGATCTAAGCTCCTACCTGCAGAGTATGTCTTTTACTGTAGCTTCTTGGCTGGGGAGGTTGACATGGTAATTCTGAGCCTTGCATTTTATTTTATCACAGAAGGCCAATGCTATTCCACATGCTAAACATGAAATGCCCAATTCATTTTTTAATCCATCCAGAATAAGACAGCCATATACTAAGAAGACGAGCAAATGTCTACAAATGCCATGTAATGCCTAGGGGGAAGTCTAGATTTTTAAATGCTCCAAGATAAGCAATTTATCGGACACAAGTAATAAAACAGAATGACTAAGGAATGCAATATGTGTGATCACAAATCTATTTAACAAGAAAATAACAGTGAAAACTGTGCCACATTTATCCTCAATGGCGCATTCTGTTTATACAGCATCACAGAACTCTAAAATAGCAGTGCAAGACTCCAGAAGGGTTAACATCTAAGAGATTTCTCACATTAAGTGGGATAATGGTCTTTTTTAAAAACACAAAGAAAAGGAGTTTTCAGTCCAATGGGAAATGTTTTATAGGGTCTCACCTTTTCATGCTCGTTCATAGCATTTATCTCGGCTACGTCTGATCGGCTTGGGATTCTGACCTGCAGCCCATAGTTAGAAAATCAGCTGCATGTGACGTCAGTACATACATCATACACATGCTATCCACCACTTCTCGGAAGAAACAGAGGGGAGCTGAAGGGCACCAGAGAGGAGCAAGTGGGACTTGGAGGGGCAGAGCGGGCATGGAGGAATAAAGAGGAGAGGAGGAGTAGAGGGTGGAATGGAGCACATTCTGCGGCAAACAGCAGACAATTGAGGGGGGCAGAGGGGCAATATATACAAAGCACTTGTCGCTGTGGAAATACAAACTTTAAACAGAACTGATTGGACTTTACTTTAAGCACCACACTTCCGTACCTGAAGAACAAGCCCCATGATTGGAAGAGACAGTGTATATCCGGGTTCAGGGAGTGGCCAGCGGTCAATCTGATTACAAACTGAGGAGAAGAGAGTAGCACAGATTTGTTGTTATATTGATCAAAATGTCACAGTGTCCCTGAGACAAACTAGGCAAGCAAACCATTGTCACTGAAAACTGGCAGAAATACTGAGGATGACAAATGGCTAATCAATGGAAAAAATACCACAACCTTATTAAACAGTACAGAAAAGTGATTGTTTAGCGTTTTTCAAGCAAATGTATTGATGCACGAGAGTGGTCTAGTTGAGAATAAAAATATTCCTTCATTTTCTTATTTTTGTTTGAATTTATATGGGTTACCACAAACAATTCCAGGGGTGCAAGTGAGCAGTCTCTAGCAGAAAATATCTGTTTCCTGGTTAATGTTAAGACATCCTGACGCAACCTGTGGTTAAGTTATTAAAATATACTAAAATCCGTAATGAAATAATTTCTATATTGTCTGGCCATCTACAATGTTCTAATAAAACAATGTATGCTTGTCTCCATTCACCTCCATTCAAGCAAGAAACAAAAACAATGAATACTTCACATCTTTTTAAATATTGCCTAATAAAACAAATAATGCATACGTTATCCTCACCCTTTCTTTTCCCTTCCCTCCATTCTTACCAGCTTCCAGACAAGGCTCTAGCTTATTGAAGTACTCGGGCGCAATGAGCTGCAGTAGAGTGTGGAACAGATTGGTGTAAGGAAGGCTAGAGAGGAGGACCAGAGACTGGAAAGGGATAAAGACAGCTTATTATTATTGATTGTCTTATATAGCACCATCATATTCCAAAGAGCTGTACAATGGGATAAATTACATTTGCATGCACATTGTTTCTATAATAGGTATAGGTAATGGGGTAAACAGCTTAATGCAACAGAATACCCTATAACAGATAACTAATATTTTATTTTTTAGTACATATGGTATTATTAACCCTGAGTCATAGAATGTTAGCACAAAAAAAATGTTTAGACGGAACTCTACCCTGCCGGTTGTATTTCCATCTTTCCCAAATGGTTACAGTAATTATTACTAAAATCTGTCCGTTTACCCAATGTTACAGTAACTTTAGTTTTTGGCTAATTTTTTTGTCTTTTCAAGTCACCATATGGCTTAGGGGTACAAAAAAGTCCCCACCATAATCCACATAAACAAATTATTTCATCAGTGTGTGTATAAGTGCTTGACTTTAAAAGTCCACCAAGCCCACATACCACATGGCTAGATTATATCCATCACATGTATTTATCTATTAAATAGTGGTTTTGAGAGGGTTATAATCAAGAGACAATGATAAGCACCCACCTTCTGGAAGTACCCTCTTTTAACCGAGCTGTCTCTCACTTGTCGGAAATACACATAGCCGTAGTAATGGGCGGCATCCCGCTGGAAAAGTGGAAAGCACACAAGAGGTAAGAACACACTAAAGAAGAAAATGGTTTGAGAAACAAGAATAACAATCAAAACTATTTCAACTACAAAAGGCCATTCAACCTTTTTTTTTACTGACAGCTGCTACAAAAGAGGTTTTACAAGATGTCCTGCTAGTAGTTAAGTTATAGAGACAACTTAAATTCCCAAATAAATTATGAAGGACACGTACTACAAGGTGCAAAATCTCTGCAATTGAAGTTAAATTAGAATGCCAAAGGATTATAAGGCTTCTGTCACTGATGTTCTTCTAGTAATCGTGTGTTAAGGCATCTCCACTGTTACATCCATGCAATTCGTATAATGTGTCGTCTTTCTAGGACCTCTCACCTGTAATGTAACAGGAGCTTCTCTGTTGTAGTTCTCATCCTCCTGGAACACTGATCTTTGCATGGTGGAACGCCGCATACGGAATGTGAACTGTGTGTCCCCTAAACATCCTATGGTATAGTGAAGTATAGTTAACACATGTAATATGAAATGAATGCCAGAAACAACGAATCCAAGCATGGAACTAATCCTCTTATCTTCTTTAATAACCTGACATTTAAGAAAAAACAATGTCCCCCCCTCCAATTAAAACTCTATGGTGTGTATCTTTTCTGTTTTTATTTCACATTTATTTTGCTGCCTACTTGGAGGGTGCATTAATAGAATTCAAGAGCACAATATATTTTTTTAATTACCGTAATAATTAATGTATTTATAGTTAAATTATAAAGGGTATTGCATTCATTTTTTAATGGTATATTACCCTTTTCTTTTTTTGCAGGTAAAACTTTTCTGTGCTTTGACATCTAACACCATATGAAGTTGCATGACTTCAATGAGTTTTAAAGTAACTATATGATGTTTTATATAAGCATTATCCAGTTTTCTATTATTCAGGAAGGAAAAGTACAGATCATATTTTACGGACAAAACTATAACAGCAATAGCGACTGGTGCTGATTAATTAGGCTTTTGTCAATTTATAACAGATTTAATCAGATTTAATGCATATGATAGCTGAGTAGTCCCTTTACATTTCCATGTGCTCTCTGTTGCAAAGGCATGTGAGGATTGCTTGCTTAAAAACCATACACCAACACACACATTTTCACTATAATCCCATGCATTTATGCATACCTTCGCACTCTTTTCTTCCAGGGGCCACCAACCCTAGGATCCCCTCTGACGAAATACTCTGACACTCAACCTTAACACCATATGCAGCAAACGTTTTGAGAAAGTGGAGGGTTGGTGGCCCTTGGGAAATATAATCTGTCTTGATGCAGGTATAAATCCCCGTTTGCAAGCTTGTGACACAAAGGCTACAGCAAATATTTTACAGTAAACAAACCTAGCCTTGTTACATATAGAAAGTGTATTATTTCAGTGTCTGGTGTAATTTTAGAGGTCGCCGAGGTTGATGATACAAACTGGGATTGGTAGCTTTCTATCCTCCGCCCTTGTGCTGTACTTGGTGGTCTACTGTGATAGAGAAGAATATCCACCAATGACTTGAAGGTGTAGATGAAGGGACAGCAAAACACTAAAACTTTGCAAAGTCTTGGACACCAGCTGTTAGTCCACTGTAGCTACTGCAGAGCATATGCAAAAAAACACTATTGGACGAAAACCATTTCTGGATTTATACATGTTCCCTCCTCGATATGCATGCACCATGCATTTTGATGTAGGGATACATTAATATTTATGCAGGCATTACCTGATTATGCCTACGATTAACTCATTGATGATTAAAAATAACACATGGTATTGCATTGTTGCAATATTATACAGTACAGCCCAATGTAAATGTCTTGACTTTAGTGAATATACAGTATATATTGCACATACCTGAATAAGAGTCTGGGAAGGAAAGGTAGCAAATGTTGGTTCTCTGTAATAAGGGACACATTGGAAAAATATAAATGAAAAAAACTGGAATGACAGAATAAGGATGCCATAGAACACGATGGTGCCTACAGTATGTATGTATTTATATAGTGGATATCAGTTCTTTAAATGCCTACAGCCCAACTGAAGTCAAAATGTATTTATACATTACATGGTTTGCCATAAATGTAATTGTACTTCAAATCCTAAATTAAAACATACATAAAGTTGACTTATAATAGATTAATTATAGAGACAGATAGATAGAAAGACAGACAGATAGATAGATAGATAGATAGATAGATAGATAGATAGATAGATAGATAGATAGATAGATAGATAGATAGATAGATAGTCTTGCATGTGATCCTGGTTAAGTGGTGTGTTATTTATAAGTGTATGTCAGGTATTCATTACTAGGTTTCTAATAAAAAATAATTCAGGTAAAGAGACCCGAGCAATGCTTATCCAAATGATTTGTATTATTTTCCATAGATAGTGCTTGTAAAAGCCCCAGATCCGTGTGGGTGTATAACATGGCGTTCTCAGGTTCCAGTTATGGGCTGTGTCTGAAGTGTGGATGTGTTGTGTTGTTTTTATAGTACTGGAAGGTGTCATTTACCTCTTTCTCTGTCAGTCTGATGTTCTGGGGATATACAAGCTGAGGGAAGGAGAAGCAGAGAAAAGAAATGGTTTAACCCCACTTTATCCTGCCATGAAGCAACATACTCCTTCCTGCACACATCTCTCCTCTACCGAGCTACCAGCGTCATCACCGTACACCGCCCCCCCGGTATTTCTATCCCTCATCCTTCTGCATCCAGCGCTTCCCGCTCCCCTCACACGTTCTACTGTAACTCGAATCATGTTTTCCGTCAGTAATATCATATGCTACGTCTGCTTCTCTGCCTATCTCTCCCTATATGCCGCGGAGTATATGCTCTCTGACGTCACTTATCATCCATATTCGCCCTTTCCTTTATCTCCAACTCACCTCTATAGCCTGTCCCAGCTCCAGATCGAATGTGACAACACAGACACCATCCAGCCAAGCCGAGAAACACTCCCAAGGCAGATGGCTTCCAGTCGGGCTCGGAGGGACCTCCATATCTTCTTTTTTCCGCTTTTCCTCAATATACTCAGCACCGAGCATCCTCCTGCGTAGCCATGGAGACCGGGTCCACCCTGGACCAGAAACCAGTTTCCAGGCTCACACACACACAGCACGGGGGCGCTTTTGGCCTTACCGGAAATGCGCCATCTTACTACTCCGCCATACTGGTACACCTCATTAGTCTGTATTCCAAATAGGAACTGCCGGTGGGGTCTACCGTGACTTACTTTAAGGGCAAATAAACTTTACCACATACACTTCGTTTTCTGAGACTCTCTAACACTGGAGGTAGAGATTACATCAAAATACCAGGAGAATGCCTGAACGGAAGTGTCAGTGGTGTCAGTCCAGAAACAACATTAAATATCAAAGGGTTTCCAGATGGTCTATCCAGACTCTTCTAACACCTCTGACGAGCCCCCTTTTGCAGGCTGATCACAGGTACTGCGATCGGCAATGCAGGACAATAGAGCCCTGCTTGCTGATCACACTGTGATCAGCAGCAAAAGAGATCAACGTGAAAAGAGTGAGAAACAGGGACAAAATAAAACAAATTTAAAGTAAAAAATAAAATTAAAAATGTAATTTAAAAATAATTAAACACACTCCAGTGATATCACCATGACATCAAAAGGGCACCATTTAGTTCCAGAGAGATGTCTGAGGTCTGCATTCAACACAGACCTTAAAGGGATCTCCAGTCACACAAGTTCAAAAATAAGAAAAAAAAAGTGTAGTATGTAAGGGAGCATATACTGATATATATATATATATATTCAGTATCGAAATAGCTAAACTGAATAAACCTGTTAACTGATATATGTTTATTTGTTCTTATTTGAATGGGTTTCATTGGAGTACAGATCCATTGTTTTTTATTATTATTTTATGTTAAAAGCCTTGGACCCTAGTCATTCGCAGTCCCTCCTAGGTAGCCTTTGTGAATCGGTGCACATCCCATAGATGCACACAATCCTTTTTGACAACATTAATATTAATACTTGGTAATGGAGGAGAAACTTCTAACAAACAAGGAGGGCATTGGGAGCAATGAGCTGGGGTCAGGCAAAATGTCTGTACATTGACACTAATGTTTGTGTAATGTCTGTGGAAACCTACCACTAGCTAGGGTGTAATAACGTTTTTTGTTTTTATATAATGAGGGAATAGGGTGTTGCTGCTCAAAAGCCCTCCCTAGGGTACACACATATTTCATGCCTTTGTGCACCAATAATTTTGCTTTATAGTTTAACAAATGGCCAATCAAATTGTGCATAGTGCAAAATACTGAGGCTAATCTATCAGCGTCCTCATTTGGACATATTTGTGTAGTCTAAATTATAGGCTTTCTCGTTCGGACAAATAGGTGTTCACATTCTGGCACATTTCTGTAATCTATATGTATTCTCATTCTGACACATTTGTGGACTGTAATCTGTATGTGTTCTCATTCTGACACATTTGTGGACTGTAATCTGTATGTGTTCTCATTCTGACACATTTGTGGACTGTAATCTGTATGTGTTCTCATTCTGACACATTTGTGTACTGTTATCTATATGTATTCTAATTCTGACACATTTGTGTACTGTGATCTGTGTGTGTTCTCATTCTGACACATTTGTGTACTGTAATCTGTATGTGTTATCATTCTGACACATTTGTGTGCTGTAATCTGTATGTGTTCTCATTCTGACACATGTGTGTACTGTAATCTGTGTTCTCATTCTGACACATTTGTATACTGTTATCTGTATGTATTCTCATTGTGACACATTTGTGTGCTGTAATATGTGTATTCTCATTCTGACATATTTGTGTACTGTAATATGTATGTGTTCTCATTCTGACACATTTGTGTACTGTTATCTGTATGTATTCTCATTGTGACACATTTGTGTACTGTAATCTGTATGTGTTCTCATTCTGACTCATTTGTGTGCTCTGATCTATAGATGTTCTCGTTCTTACACATTTACGGATCCCACAAACTCACTGAATTCTTTCTCATCCGCAATAGTCATCGAAACACATACAGCTGACATCCTCACCAAAGAGTGTGGTATGCTTTACATATATACAGGTGACCCCCCCAATCACACAGTCTCTCCATCCGGTGCTCCCCTGTCCCGCCAAGTGACCTTCCTCACTGCTCATTAACATCATTAACATGGAGACCCGTTACTCAGTTCGACACTTAATGTCCCCGAAGCCTTTAGTTAATCGTCCCTCAATCAACCCCCCTCCCCGTGATGTGGCGCCTCCCCCGTGTCCGCCATCTTGCGGCCGGTGACTGAGGGAATCTCGGCCCGCGAGAGTAGAACCGAGCCCGGACTGATTCGCCTGGGCACCATCCGGCGTCCGGTTAGCCGTGCACCTTGGTTATTACTCCCTGACCCGCTAATTAACCCTCTGCCTTCTGATTGGGTGGCTGGAAGCGCAGTGGAGGATGCGCAGCCTCCGGACCGGGGGATAAAGTTCCGGTGAGTCCGAGAGGAGAGAAGGTTGCTGGGCAGAGCGCGCACCGGCCTCCCCGCCTGGGTGTTGAACGTTAACATATACACATCATATATGATGTTTGGCGGCTTTGGCGAACACTTTTACAATGTGAATATGTATTTATTCTGCACGGGCACGCAAACACACAGACCAGAAGTTTATACATTCCTAGGGGACTTTGCAAATCTTGTTGATGGTACACATTTCGGATTGTGTACACTAATAACTTTTCATAGATCACTCGCACATTTAAACCGATATGCATACAATTCATATACGTTGCAACCACATTCGTCTGTGTTTTAGGTTAAACAGACATGTTTCTTATTTGTATAAACAGACATGCTTTCTTCTTATGTTTGTTTTTCTTATACCTTATAATTGTTATTTATTGTTTTATATAGCACCATCATATTCCACAGCGCTGTACAAGGCATGTGTTCTATGTGTATACCTCTATACCTAATAGGGATTTTAAAGAGTCCGTTATTGCCCCCGTGACAAGCATTTGAACATATGTACGATGCGGCGATTAAATCTAGTTTATAGAAGATTTTTTAATGTATATTTCTAAAGATGTGGGATCTAAAAATCAATTCAAACATATACATTAATATTGATCGCATACAGTAACAGTGAATTCAGGGTCTGATGACATTCTGTTTTGAGAGGAATTTTAATGTCAGCATCTTACAAATAATGCGGAGTTATTAAATCATCGTTTACACATCACCCGTGCGCACCTGTATTAAGTATCCATGAATTTATTAGTTTGTGTAAAGAAACCAAAATGCATCTTTTTTTAATGCCAACATTTTTGTAAGAGTTATACGTTAGAAACCTCCATCACATTATGTTCATGTACATCCTGAGCACTGAATAAAGTTAGATTTATTCACATGAAGATGATACTTCATTATTGATGTTGTTTTCTTCTTTGGAATGTAAGGTCCATTCATGGGACTATTTCTGCCCGGGTTGATATCCACAAATTTATTTTGGTGACAAGGAATGCACCCAGTGTACATATATTAATAGAACAGAACATATGTTTTGTTTTTATACCTGAGAATATGATCACAGAGGTTTAGTCACTGCTACCCGGAAGCTGGAGACTCTACTGATGTCCCCATTCCTTGGAATAAAGCCATTATTGGTCACATCATGCTGTTTCCATGTATTAGGCAAGAAAGTTGGGGATGTGCAAGAATTCATGATATATGGTGGTTTGTTGCAATAGGGGAGCATTTAGGATATTCTATCATTTGAATTTTTGATAGATTATTTCTTTAATTGCCACAAAATTGGAATAATATGGTGTTTATTAAATTCCTTCAGCTCTTTGTATGAAGCGATAAATGTGATAAACTTCCAGAATTAATCAATTACCATTGTTCATGCCTAAAAGATCTTTTAAGTTTGACATTGTATAGTTTGTTTAATGTCCACCTATTTTAGGGTGAGAGCAGGGGTTCATTATAGAAAGTAATTCCAGAGCAAAGTTTGAAAGGGCTTATTACATAGCAGCCAAACAAATGGGTTACATATATTTGAGAGAGGTCATGATTGCTATACTGATCACTTAGTGTAAAGGTGAATGTTTTGGGGCCATGCTTGTTATGTCATATTAGCCTGTCGTGGCTGGTATTGCAGGTGTTACAATGCCACGGAGTGTTCACTAGAAGTCTGCAAGCTTTTTGTGCAATGTATAGCTTTGTATGAAATAGGGTATAAGTATATCTAGTTTATGGAGCATGCCTCTACCAGCTGTTTATAGAAGATCTGTACATTGAGTCTCATGCTTCCTAGCAGGCTGCTGAACACGTAACCAACCATACTGTGAGCTCTTCCATCTGACGTTAGATCTGCTCCCTTCTGTAGACCTAATTGACTGTGAGATATTATTATACACACTATGCAAGTTTATTCGTGTTGGTACAGCTATAGGCATTTTTACAGATCCAGCAGCAAATACAGTAATACACAAGTGTGTCTAATTATATATATTTTTGCACCACTGTATACGGCATGGAGTAAGCGAGTAGTACCTGGCATTTCTGAAGTGGAAACATTTTAGAATGACAGTATGAGTGATATACTTAAGCTGGAGCAAACATCAGGGGTCAGAAATCCTTTTCTGGTCCCAGTCTTGTATAAATCAAGCAGCATTTAATAAACGTATTTATGTACTCATAGTAACTGGATTTGATTCACATAATTAGCAGACCGCAATAGTGTTGCTTGGATGATGGTGGAACCAAGGATTTGATTAAAATTAAAAACAGCAGAGTAGGGGAGGCTATAAGGACTTAAAGTTTTAGGTAAAAGAAATCTGGGGCATTCCTCAATGCTTAAAACATTCACTAGTGTATAAAATGAGCTTAGCACTCTGAAGTCTGTTGTACTTGAACGTGTTATTTCCCCCCCACTCACTGTCTACGCTCTGATTCATGTAAGTTAAAAGTCCCATTAAAGTTCATGGGAACTAAGCTTGCAAGGAAAAAAGCAACTTCCATTCGCTTCAAAGCAGTTTGCCAATTTCGGAGTGGCCATCATTCATTTGTTGAGCCTTAAACACTGGGGGTTGTGTGTAAAATAAAATGGCATTAGCTCTAAACGCCGTCTACATAATCATTCTTAAAGTTAGAATTCTTTATTTGATGCAGCTAGCACAGGGCTGCTGTGGTTAGGTGGAGATAATTTTATGCACAGACACTAAATTGGTTGTAGCTGTGCCACTTTTACCTCGGATACATTTTGAAACACAGAAGCACAATGTGTTTGCATTTTGTGATCATTTTGAAATTGTTGGTGTGTTTAACATGTATAATCAATGCAAGATTTTCAGTGTGCTTTTGTGTGTAGATTCTTATATACTCCTTGGGGATTCCCATGCAAAATACATATTTTTCTTGAGCATTTAATACACTACTTTATTCTGTATTGAACGCTCAAGAAAAATTATGTATTTTTGCATACTTAAGCATTGAGTAAAAGTGGGTTTGTTCCAATAAGCTTCCTTTTTCTGGCATTGTCATGTGATATTTTGGTTGACGTTCCCTGCACAGACACAGCATTGTATGTTTCTTTATGGCAGAGCTAATAAAGTCCTTTTATAGACTTTCAGAAGTCACTAAATCTCTCTCTGGGTGAATAAGTCTGCGCTAGTCTGCCGCAAGGCAGTATTAAAAGGCGTCAGTATGTTTGTCCAGTAGGTTAGACTAAGTTAACATATCATCTATATTGCTGTCTATCAACATTGCGTTATGTGAAAACTAGAATTGTTTTGAATCTGAAAACAATGCAGTATTCTAATACTAGTATTTACCATTTTGGTTCCCTTTTAAGTGTATAGTTTTTGTAGTGAGATTTAGAATAGCCTTTCAGGTTGTCTCCTATGGTCTTCACTGCGTAGTTATATAATAATAATACTAATAAAAAATATGAAATACTTTCTGTAGTATGTCAAGCAAATAAACATCAGTAGACATGTCATTTTATTATTTCCAATGAAAATGTAATAAAAAGCAACACAGAAACATGTAGTTGTAAGGGATAATGTAAACCAAATTGATGTAACCAAACTTGTTTTGAAATAAAGACAAACACTCTCAATGTGGAATAAACAGGCCGTGTACTTTTATTTAGCTTTTATCAACAACTTACATACATCAAAGAAACTCTTGGCCCAAACCCAGAGTCTCGGCACCAAATAAATTAAACCAATAAATATATATACATACAAAGCCATCCGCCCCTAAAAGCCAGAAGGCCGACACCATATCACCAGTCCATCCCTATAAGGGATAACTTTTACCCCAACAAAAGCACACGACAAATAAATTTTTTTTTTTTTTTTTTTTTGGGAGGGTGGGTGGGATTTTCTCAAGCAGCAGTTCCATCTTCTTCGCCCGCAGCTCTCCTGCACAGCCGAGTATACCAACCTTGACAGGTAAGTAACAACAGCCTAGCAGTTCGCCTTGTGGCATGAACGCTAGCGCCTCAGGCACCTCTATTTATAGTGCCAATTCGCGCCTTTTGCGCGGCGCGAGGCACCTCGAGACGCTTCTAAAGCCTAAGCGGCGCGCGCAACCTCCCGAAGCTTCTCAGTTATGTAACTTCGCTATTTTTTTTTTTTTTAAAGAAGATGCTTGAACTTTTGACCCCACCCTATCCTTGCTAGCTAACCCCTGCACTTTGATAGCTGACCTCTGTGTGAACCCAAAGCCTATCCCCACAACTACATGTTGCCCAGCGCTATTTAGGCGGCAGGGCTCTTCATTTATGTTTTTTTTAGTTTCTATAGCAGCAGCCTATCCGTACCTGCTTTTGTGTCACATGACATTTAAGAGTCTCGGACAAACTTAAAAATGAGGCAAAATCTAATATGATTAACCCCTTAATGACAATTGCCGGTCCTGGCACGGCACGGAAAAGCATGTGCTTTACGACAATTGACGTGCCAGGACCGGCACGGCTTTAAACGGGTGCAGAAAGCGATCTACTATCGCTTTCTGCACCCAAAAAGCGTTCCTGAATGCCTCGACCTCGAGGCATTCAGCAACGCCGCGATCGGCACGAAGGGGCCATCTCTGGCCCCTCCACGGGGCGTCAACATCCGCCATACTTTGTATGGCGGCGGACGCCCGTTTTAAAAGCGTTTAGGAGGCGATCGACGATCGCCTCCTAAACTTAAATGGTGTCGCTGGAATGCCTCGATCAGGAGGCATCCAGCGACACCAAACACTAACCTTTTGATGGGCTGTGACCGCTCCGGAGAGCGGTCACAGCCGCAGCTACCGGCAATCTTCGCCATCAAGGAAGATGGCCGCCGTCCTGTAACAGGAACCAACAAATTTTAAAATTTAGCTAGATGGTCCAGACCATCTAGAGAACTTTGGCTCCACTTGCAGGTTGAATACAGGTACTGCATTCACCATGCAAGTCAATGGAGCCCAGCTTTCTAATCACAGTGTGATTAGTAAAAATAAATTAAAAAATAAAATTAATAATAATTAGAAAAAAATAGTAAAAAAACAGTAAAATGTAAAAATCATTTCCCACTGATGTCACTATCAGGGGAACCTCCAAGTTGAAAAAAAATGTTAAATTTTTTTTTAAAAAAAAAAAATAAAAAAAAAAATATATATATATATAAAAAATATATTTTTGTGAGCAAGTCCTAAAGTTAGCACATTAGCTTAAAACAATTCTCGCATGGAAAGAGTTAAAATACTGGCATATTAAATGCCCGTGGGGTGTCTACTTTTAAAAAATGTATGATTTGATGGGGTAAATTGAATGGGCCAGGTTCAACAACGTCCCAATTAACACGGGGGGAAGGATGGCCACACATCTAATTTCCAATTAGAAAAATGCACACGTACCAAATGTGGCCTTTTAGTTCCCCCAAAAAATGACACACCCATGCATGTGGGGTATCACTTCACTCAGGAGATGTTGCTGAACACATTATGGGGTGTCGTGTGACAGCGGCATATACCAGGAGCTGTAAATTCATACATAAAGTAGGTGTGTGGGGGAAAAATACACACACAAAAATATTACTGCAAACTTTGAAAAAATGCTGGTGGTAAAATGTGTGCATGCAAAGAGTTAAAATACCAGCATTTAAAATACCCTGTGGTGTCTAGTTTTGAAAAATATATGGTTTTGTTGGGCACACTGAAATGGCCCGGCTCCAAGATGTACCAAATAGGGCATGGGCAGTGGATCCCCAAATGCCAAAGTTCAACATTGAAAAAAGCGCATGCCCCAAATGTGGCCCTTTTGCCCCCAAACAGCCAGGCAAAATCATTCATGTGAGGTATCGCTGTACTCAGGAGATATTGCTGAACACATATTGGGGTGTTTTGTGATAGTGACATATACGAGAACATTTTAATTCATACCTGAATTCAAATGTGTGTGGAAAACCAAATGCAAAAAAATGACTACCACAAAGTTTGACAAAGACTGGTGGAAGATATGGTGCATGGAAAGAGTTAAAATACTAGCATTTGAAATACCCTGGGGTGTCTAGTTTTCAAAAATATATGGGTTTATTGGGCACACTGAAATGGCCCGGCTCAAAGATGTACCAAATAGGGCATGGGCAGTGGATCCCCAAATGCCAAAGTTCAACATTGAAAAATGCGCATGCCCCAAATGTGGCCCTTTTGCCCCCAAACAGCCAGGCAAAATCATTCATGTGGGGTATCGCTGCGCTCAGGAGATGTTGCTGAACACATATTGGGGTGTTTTGTGATAGTGACATAAACGAGAACATTTTAATTCATACCTGAAGTAAAATGTGTATGACAAAACAAATGCAAAAAAATGACTACCATAAAGTTTGACAAAGACTGGTGGTAGATATGGTGCATGGAAAGAGTTAAAATACTAGCATTTGGAATACCCTGGGCTGTCTAGTTTTCAAAAATATATGACTTGATGGGGTAAATTGCATTGGCCGGGTTCAAAGATACCCGAAATGGCACAAGGAGGGAAGAATTACCAGATTTGGAAAAAATGGCTTTGAAATAGCAAAACGCTACCTGTACTTATTGCCCCATAATGGGTAGAAAAAAGCAAAAAAACATAAAAACATTGGGTATTTCTAAACTCAGGACAAATAGTAGAATCTATTTAGCAGGTTTTTTCATTACCTTTTATAGATGAGTAAAAGATTTTTCAACTAAAAGTTAGAAACAGTCATTTTTTTCTAAATTTTTCACCATATTTTATAATTTTTTTAATAGTAAATAATATGATACAATCAAAACAATGTCATCCAAAGAAAGCCCTTCTTGTCCTGAAAAAAACAATATCTAATGTGTGTGGGTTCAGTAAACGGGAAAGAAGAAAATTACAGCTAAACACAAGCAGCGCAGAAATGTTAAAAAGGCCATTGTCACAAAGGGTACAAAAAGTAAAATCAGCCTTTGTCTCGAAGGGGTTAAAGAATTCTTTCTGGAAATGACATTGCAAAAAGTTACAAAAGTGCCAAATTCAGCAGAATAGTTGGAGTAACACTTTTAAATTAAAAGTCCATTTTGGATTTGGCGCAACAGGGCTATATGTGCTACCTGTTTACCCGTGCTGACACCATCAAATGTGTGTGTGGGGGGGACCCAAGCTAGAAACAGATTTCAGAAAATTGTACAAAACAGTGAAATGCCATATGGTCACATGAAAGTAATCTATTCAAGATAATGTATCATAATGAATGATGTTAGAACTTGCCTTGTTTTGCCTACAGTAAGTATTCATCAGGAGATGACACGTGGAGCAGTATGTTCCACTTTTATTTTAAGAACAGTGCAGCTAGACATCTATAAATAAATGCAAAATGGCAGCTCTACATACGTGACATAAGCATTCGCAAGTGTGATACTATGCATTGTGTGTCATGAATGTCATTTAGTTGACCTCTTTTCTTCACTGAAGTATTTAGCAGTTTGTTTCCTGCTTGGCCAATGATTATGGCACGTGTCATGCGGAGAAGCTTCCTTGTATGTTACATATTGTTTGTATGTTATCTAGCGGGTCAGTAATTTGTTCATAATAACTGTTACAGAGTAGCTTTTATTTTATCATTTACATATAATACAATACATTTCTATTTTATGTTTATGAGAAATTGTATAGTTTGCTTTAACATCTATGATATAGGTCAACAGACTAATACAATGAATACAACCGTTATTTTGGGGGTGGCTGAAAACTATATAAAAGCACGAGTTTACTGCAGGGAGATCTTGTCAAACTAATTAATTTCATTGACTTGCTGACTAAAATAATAGTCAGGCAAGGACATATTATGCCCAGATGTAGCCTATCTGGATTTCAGTATGACATTTGATACTGTCACTTAAAAATAAATTGCACGGTTTTGAGTTTGGATGTAATAATCAGTAAATAATTGAATAGACGAGGTATTGGTTGAGTGACAAGAGATAGGTGACTAAAGATTGAGTATTGAGTGTTGAATATATTTACAGTGGATATAAAAAGTCTACACACCCCTGTTAAAATGTCAGGTTCTTGTGATGTTAAAGAATGAGAGAAAGATAAATCATGTCAGAACTTTTTCCACCTTTTATTGTGACCTATAACGTGAAAAATTCAATTGCAAAACAAACTGAAATCTTTGAGGGGGGGAAACCCCCAACAATCTCACAATAACCTGGCTGCAAAGTGTGCAGACCCTCTTATAACTGGGGCGGTGTTCAGAATGAAACAATCATATTCAAACTCATGTTAAATAGAAGTCATTACATATCTGCCATCATTTAACCCCTTAAGGACCGTGCTCGTTTTTTCTTTTTGTACCCTGTGGGACCGAGGCTGTTTTAATACTTTTGTGGTGCTTGTGTTCAGCTGTAATTTTCTCCTCAACCATTTAGTGTACCCACACACGTTATATATTGTTTTTTTTCAGGACAAGATGGGCTTTATTTTGATCGTATCATCTTATTTACTATAAAAAAAATAAAAAAAACGTGAAAAATTACAAAAAACCCAGATTTTATGACTTTTATTTGAAAAATCTTTTACTCACCTAAAAAAGCAAGTAAAAAAACTAGCTAAATAGATTCTACTACTTGTCCTGAGTTTAGAAATACCCAATGTTTTTATGTTTTTTTTTTTTTGCTTTCTTCTGCAAGTTTTTTCAAAACCATTATTTTCAAATTCTTCTCCCATGTGCTATTTCGGGTATCATTGAAGCCATCCAATGCAATTTACCCCACCAAACCATATATTTTTGAAAACTAGACACCACAGGGTATTTCAAATGTTAGTATTTTAACTCTTTACATGCATTAATTCTACCGCCAGTCTTTGTCAAACCTTGTGGTAGTAATTGTTTTGTGTTGTTTTTTTCCCCACACACATTTTACTTCATGTATATATATATGTTTAGCAACATCCCCTGAGTACAGTGATACATGGGTTTGCCTGGCTGTTTGGGGGCAAAAGGGCCACATTTGGGGCATGCACATCTTTCAATGTTGAACTTTATTTGGTGATCCACTGTCCATGCACTAATTCTACCACCAGCCTTTGTCAAAGTTAGCAGTAGTATTTTCTGTGTGTATTTTTCCCACACATGTATTTTAGGTATGAATTTACAGCTCTTGGTATATGCCACTGTCACACAACACCCCAATATATGTTCAGTAACATCTCCCGAGTACAGTGATACCACCCATGCATGGGTTTGTCTGACTGGGGGCTAGATGGGGGCAGTACCTGTATTCAACCTGCAAGTGGAGCCAGAGTTCTCAGGAGGGTCTGGATCATTGAAACGTTTTCAACTCTTTTATTTTTTGAAAGGATGCGCTGCCATCTTGCTAGTGGCAAAATCCCTCGCAGTGGCGGTTGTGACCGCTCCCCGAGGCATTTCAGTCACATTATTAAAGTTTAGGAGGTGATCGTTGATCGCCTCCTAAACTCTTTTAAAACGGGCGTCCACCGTCATACACTGTATGGCGGACGTTGACATCCTGGGGAGGGGCCAGACATAGCCCCTGATGCCGATCTCAGTGTTGCTGAATGCCTCGACATCGATACATTACAGCAACACCTTCACTTTCTGCATCCGTTTAAAGCCATGACGGTCCTGGCACGTCAATTGTCACTAACTGGATGTTAGTGCATGACGTGCCCGGACCAGCAACTGTCATTAAACGGTTAAAGGTGAAAAAAGTTCTGACTGATTTATCTTTGTCTCATTCTTTAACATTACAAGATGACTTTAACAGGTGTGTAGACTTTTTATATTGACTGTAAATATCAGTGGGTTGAAATGTTCAACTCACCTGCAGACAGCCTTAGTGAAGGCTTGCAATCACCTAAAAGAGAAGCACATACAGTCATAAAGAAACATCTCCACATTAACACATACATACATGCTAACTCCCATCCACATGGATCCTAGCTCCTACCTACACAGGTAATCTCTGGTCCAGTGATTGCTGCTAGATCATGACACAGTGACCTTTACTGACTGCAGCATGTGACTACAAAACTAGCTTCTTATTGGTTGGACCTGTCACATGACTAGAAGTAAGAAGTTTCCTCACCCCTGTCTGATCATACTCCATAAATACTGCTTCTGAAGGAAGAGGGGCACCATGTATCAAATGGACTCCCATTAGGACTCATAC
The DNA here is from genome assembly GCF_027358695.1 of Spea bombifrons. NCBI lineage: Eukaryota > Metazoa > Chordata > Amphibia > Anura > Pelobatidae > Spea > Spea bombifrons. Next base: position 71,537,653 of record NC_071090.1, read on the forward strand.
AACACCAAACACAAGTAATGTGGTACTGTTGTGTTTTCCCTTTTGCCCCTTAATCAATCTGCCCCATTGTCAAAAATTGTTTTCATCTCTTACATATGGGTGATTTGAGTTTGTCTTGAAAAAACATGTACATTTGCCTAAAGGCATACAGTTTATGTGCTGCTTGTTTAAGCATGTGTCCCGTTGGAGAAAGAAAAATAAAAAGAACTAGGTGTTGTGAAACTGATCAATGTTTACAGTGTCTAACATCTCCCTTAATGAAAGCTCCTTATAATCAAAGAAACGTTTCTGGGGCTACGATGAAAATGTATACGGATAATACAGAGATCCATTCATAAATTAGTTTTTCATTCCTTTCGGAGCGTTAGCTGCATTGGAATGGATACATAGACCTCATGTGGCCTCCAGCGATGGCGTGTACCAGTCTCTCAGATGGGGCAGAATAGAGGGAGCTATTTAGCTGCAATGTTGTTGGAGATGCCTGTTAAATGCCTTTTTAATTAACACTGGACTAACATGGTATGTACTAAAATGACTGAAATACTCCTGCTGACTGGACTGGACTGGACATAACAAGGTGGAGACCAAAATAACAAAACGTGTAAGGAAAAAGAAAAACGGCAAAAATAATTATAGGAAGATCAGCTGTAACTAGAACAAAGTGAGTGCCTGGAGAATGTAATATATGTGAAACGGCAAAACTCAATGGATTAAGATCTAAAATTCTGCCCATATATCAACGCTACTCATATGCAGTCCCATGTCATAACCATGACAGATATTCTGAATGGGATTGCTTTTCCATAACTTCACACATCATAAAATGGCTAAATCTTTACTCAAAGAAGGGGAATCCAACTCTTTCTTTTTATATTAAGGTGGCTAAAATAAAACTGCGCCAGTTTTTGCTGATGAGAGCAGACTGCAATAGGGAAAAATCACAGGATAGTTTAGGTTTTTGGTCTACACGTGTTTGTAAGGTTCTGAAAAAAATATGGAACCATGTACCTCCTGAACAAAACCTTTTTTTAAGCAAGTTCAATAGAAGAGTTAAACAAAGCTATAATGGTCTTATCCCATTCTATATTGTCCCATGTATAAGACAACCCAAAAGAGTAATTTAATTATTTCTCCAGTCAAACAAGTCCCTGATTGTTTATTCCTGAGATGGAGGAGTCTTCAAACACATAGCCTGAATTTTGTCGATTTCATGTTATAATATTAAACTACAGTGGTTCAGTGTTTTGTTCTGCGGAAAAGCAGTGGGGTTAGGATCTTCAAGAAATCATCTGTATAAAGGTCCAACCTCTGCTTTGAGGTATTTATCATATTTACTTCTTTCTGATAATCACAGCTAGGAGCTCCAGGCCAGAATGTGTAAGAACAGTGATAAGAAACACTTCTGATGGTCCCATTAGTGATGGTAAAAATGTGTTTCAAGCACCACCATTGAAAGCGTTGATTCATTTTTTATGCATAAACCCTTTATACAGGGCATTTTAATGCCTATAAGCATAAACTATAGCCACATGGACTTCATATCTAGAAGGAATTTGACAACGCAGTTAAATTACTGCGGGGCTTTATAGTATATTTAATACGCCATAAGGTTTTCATAATGACACAGATTGCTTTGCAAATGAACTGTGTTGGTGTGCTTGAAGAGAACAATCTGCCCACTTAAAAATTAGAATTGAACAAGAATAAATGATTTTGACTGTAAAATATTGAATGCATCCTTAATTAAAAAGAAATAGTTAAGCAGAGAGTGTTTTGTTTTCATTAATTTTTTTGAGGGAACGTCTACTGTCACCTAGCGTGCTTTCATACACTGGTCATCACCGATAAGCCGTACTGTAATCCTGTTCCCAGTGCCATGCTATTGTGACTCAATGATTACAATTTCAGCAAAATAATTAAATTATTATATTAGATTAGGGCTGCAACTAACGATTATTTTAATAATCGATTAATCGGCCGATTATTTTTTCGATTAATCGATTAATCGGATAAAAAAAAACAATATGCAAATTTTTCGTTTATTTAAAAGAATTTAATGAACTGGATGTTAAAAAACAACTTAAAATTTACATTAACATTCTTATTTTGTTATGATGTAATAAAAAACAATATTTTCAAAGTACAAGAACCCAAACACAATATTTATGAAACAAAATAACCCCAAACATTCTGAAAAGAGGTGGACTATTACTGTTCAAGAAACTTTGCCCCAGCACTTTGCACTTTGCACCCAGCACTTTGCACTCAGCACTTTGCACCCAGCACTTTGCACCCAGCCCTGGCACTTTGCACCCAGCACTTTGCACCCAGCACTTTGCCCCAGCCCTGGCACTTTGCATCCAGCACTTTGCACCCAGCATTCAGCACTTTGCACCCAGCACTGGCACTTTGCACCCAGCACTTTGCACTGTGCCCCTGCACCCAGTCTCTAACTCTGCCCTGCACCCAGCCCTGCCCCCACATTCTGCCCTGCCCCCACACTCACACTCTGCCCTGCACCCACTCTGCCCTGCACCCACACTCACACCCTGCCCTGCATCCCCACCCCCACTCTGCCCTGCACCCAGTCTCCCACTCTGCTCTGCACCCACACTCACACCCTGCATCCCCACCCCCACTCTGCCCTGCACCCAGTCTCCTGCCCTGCACCCCCCACCCCCACTCTGCCCTGCACCCCCACCCCCACTCTGCCCTGCACCCCCACCCCCACTCTGCCCTGCACCCACACTCACGAACCGCTCTGTGCGAATGGAGCCACTCGCACAGAGCGAACCGCTCTGTGCGAATGGAGCCACTCGCACAGAGCGAACCGCTCTGTGCGAATGGAGCCACTCGCACAGAGCGAACCGCTCTGTGCGAATGGAGCCACTCGCACAGAGCGAACCGCTCTGTGCGAATGGAGCCACTCGCACAGAGCGAACCGCTCTGTGCGAATGGAGCCACTCGCACAGAGCGAACCGCTCTGTGCGAATGGAGCCACTCGCACAGAGCGAACCGCTCTGTGCGAATGGAGCCACTCGCACAGAGCGAACCGCTCTGTGCGAATGGAGCCACTCGCACAGAGCGAACCGCTCTGTGCGAGTGGCTCCATTCGCACAGAGCGATTCGCTCTGTGCGAGTGGCTCTGTGCGATCCGTGCACATAGACATGAAGAATACTTACCTCCGGAACGCGTCACATCCGTCACGTAGCTAAAAGAAGGCGGAGACTGCAGAGCGTGTAGCAGAAGCGGGGAACGCTCGCGGAGGTAAGTAAAAGGAGCCGAGTGCTCCAACAACGAATTGATCACTCGATTAATCGATAACGGAAATCGTTATCGATGATTTCCGTTATCGATTATTATCGATTTTATCGATTCGTTGTTTCAGCTCTATATTAGATTAGAATAATTAAATGCGACAACTGTTAATTTGGTTGCTGAATTTTGCCTTGTATCTTGGGCTCTGAAGCACAACGTGGTGATATGTCTATAATGTTTTAAGAATTATTATTATTATTATTTATTGTTTTATATAGTGCCATAAAATTATGTAGCACTGTACAATGGGTAGACAGGACATAACAAGTAGTATGTAACATAACAAATTGACTTACAGAGACAACGTTTGAGGAGGGGCCGGCTCAAAGGAGTAATTTAGGGTGTATTACATAATAGGTAAAAGTGCCATAGTAAGGGATGGACCAGCCACACTAGTATTGCATTAGAGGGACTAGGAGAGGGGATTTAAGGGAATACGGGGGGGGGGGTGTTAATGTGCAATATTAGAAGCGTCCTTAAAGAAGTGGGTCTTGAGGGATTTTTTGAAGGACCGAAGGCAGGGGGAGAAACGGATAGACCGGGGGAGGGCATTCCAGAGGATAGGGGCAGCCCTGAATTAGATATTCAATCAATAGCAATGGCTATTTTCTATACTCTATTAACTGTTCTGACTAATGAAACATCCTCCTGGGCACAGCACCATTTAATTTCAATAATAAAGGTTGATAGAAGTTGATTCATATAGACAACTATGTGAAAATAAGTATTTTCATTACACGCCAGAAGGCTACATCTGTGATTCTGTATGTTTGATCATTGTCTCCCTTTGATTACATGAGCTTCACAGAGCCAGTGGGGACAGCTTAGCCAGATCACAAATAACTACTTATTTAAAAAAAATATTTGTTCTCTATGCACACTGGCTTTCTATTTGCTAAAGGGATATACCGTATTGGCTCGAATATAGGCCGCACTTTCCCCCCCCCACTTTAAGTCTTTAAAGTGGGGGTGTAGCCTATATTCGGGGTCTATCGCCCGACGCCCGGGACATGCAGTTCCGGGGCGCCGGGCAGGCAGCAGGGTTAGGATACAGATCCCCCGCAGGGGTGCAGGGGACCCGTATCCTACTCTCTGATACGCTCAGACAGCCTCCCCTGCCAGCACTTCCCACGGGGGGAGTGCTGGCATGGGAGATTGTCTAAGCGCATCATGGGAGATTGTCACCGGCAGCGGTTTTACCTCTGCCCCCAAGACTTACCAGAGCAGACTCCCGGGTGTCTTGCGGGGCCGGTGGGGGACACTTACGCAATACGCGTATACAACAAGTTGTATACGTGTATTGCGTAGATGTCCCCCGCCGGCCCCGCAAGACACCCGGGAGTCTGCTCTGGTAAGTCGGGGGGGGGGCAGAGTGGCAGCATATCTCGGGGGGAGGAGGAGGAGGATAGTGGCAGTATATCTCGGGGGGAGGAGGAGGAGGACAATGGCAGCATATCTCGGGGGGAGGAGGACAGTGGCAGCATATCTCGGGGGGAGGACAGTGGCAGCATATCTCGGGGGGAGGAGGACAGTGGCAGCATATCTCGGGGGGAGGACAGTGGCAGCATATCTCGGGGGGGAGGACAGTGGCAGCATATCTCGGGGGGGGACAGTGGCAGCATTTCTCGGGGGGGGGGGAGACAGAGTGGCAGCATGTCTATTAAAAAAAAAATTTCTTTAAAAAAGCACCAAACTTTTAGGGTGCGGCCTATACACGGGGGCGGCCTATATCCGAGCCAATACGGTAATATTTTCTTTTATATATTTATTCTACAAGGTGCAAGATAAGGATCCATCTCGTTCTTGAAGCACACTGCATTGTTTCTAAGTAATATCTGCATGCAGTATTGGGGATACATACTGGTGGGCACTGGCGTAACTACAGGGGTCACAGCTGAAGGGGCCTGTGCCTCTAAGGTGCCCGGTGTGATCCCTGCGACCCTTTCTTCCTGTCTCCCAGTGACATTTCCAAAGGGATCCAGGTTCACGGACCCTTTCTAAACTATTTTGAACCGGCACTGGTAGGCATAAGCGTATTGGGGTCACGTGACCCATCGATGAAACCGAGCAGCCGGACAGAAAGCTGCAGAAGCAGTGAGCGGTAAGCAGGGCTGGAATGTTTGGTTGTTAGTTAGCTAGCATGATGTCTAATTATGTGTGTAGGAGTGAACATAGATGTCTAATTGTGTGTGTGAGCATGGGTGTCTGTGTGTGTGTGAGCATGGATGTCTAATTGTGTCTGTGTGTGTGAGCATGGATGTGTAATTGTGTGTATGTGTGAGCATGGATGTCTAATTGTCTGTGTGAATGTATGTGTTAGTGAGTATGAGTAAGTGTGTGTAATTTGTGTAAGCGTGTCTGCATATATGTGCCAGAGTACATACCAGCTGTTGGGGGAGGTGCGGGACAATTTTTGCTCCAGGGTCTCGTGGTTTCTAGTTACGCTCCCTGCTGGTGGTGTAACATAACTTTTTGACACTTTTTCCAAACTCCATGATCAGTGTCTGATGAAAGTCTCTTAAGTAGGCCAGTCAAAATGAAGTTACTAACAAATACACTCTGACTTGGAAACTGCACAGGTAATCATTTCAAGTAACCAACCAAGTTCCTTCTTGTTAATTCTGGTTGTATTATAATTTTTCTCTATTCCTAGTATTAAACATCTCTACTGGTAAGGCAGACCTATTCCTGCTTTGCTAAATTTTCATTGTCTGCCACATGACTTGTGATATTCTGCTTCTCTCCAAGCTCCTGTAATATGATAGGATCACATGATTAGGGTATATTGAGGTTATGGCTAAGCAACATCAAAAATAGATGCAGAACATCTCAGAAACCTATATTCCAGTCTCATCTCATGTTCCACAACATGGCACAATCTTATAAGGACAATAGTCCTCTGTGCTTGCTTGCTGTAATAGATTACTAGACAAATGCATATATATAGAGAGACGGTGGTACGCATAACTGGTCAACATAGCAATGGAAGACGCCTTACCATATCGAAAGAAACAATAATTCTACACAGTGCTACAGAATCAAAATTTACTGGATTGCCATAATAAACAGAGCGCAAGAATGGGCCATTTGCTAAGTTACCATTAAAAATCCTAAAGTGGTTGAATGAAAATATAAGAATAACTAGTGATGCTATAAAATGATAGGCACATGCCATAATTAGTTGACCCGATTTGATATTTCAAAATTCCACTGCATTCCGTCTTCATCATGGCCAAGTTAATTATTAATTATCAAAGCTGCTTTATATCCTACATTTTACGGTTCTATGATTACCTCTTGTGATTGTGTTTACAGATTTAAAGAGTAAAATAAGCAATATTGGTGTATTAAAAAGCCACGTGATCTGAATAAAAATGTGGGAAGATTTCTTAACTTCAGGGACCTGCAGTGATTACTCCAATCGTTATGTTGATATCCAAAGTGATTACGCTGATTGCCAAACAAACAGTACAGGCTATAAACAGTTTTAACTCATGACTCTAGTTATCCTCCCAATTTCTATCTAGTTTTGTATTCAAATACATATTGAATTCAATTATATGTTATGGTTATATATATTTGGTTTTAACTAAAAACCCTGCCTGTCCTTAAAAAACAACTATATAATATCAACTTTATAGTTAGTACATTATTGAAGATTACTGGGTTGTCTTCCCTCTTATTTGTGTTTTGACTGCCCACCTTGTGCTAAATAGACTGCTTTTTGGTTTTTATTACATTTTTAAAACATTTAGTTTTCTGTTTTAAAACGATTCTAGTTTTCCTAAAGTGTTATGTTTTTAGGCATCCACATATTTGTTATTTAGGCGTGTTTTATCTTAGCAACAGATATGTAAGTATATACATAAAAATAAGTATTTTTCTTTGAACTTTGAATATACTGCTGCATGCAATAATGTAATTTAGCACCTGGTTTTATTTAATGTTGCTTTCATAAATGTCCTTTTATCTGCAGACTTGAAGGGGGGATATTGTAGGCGTTGATGTGATATTTTGGGCCACTTTCCCTGGTCAGATGCCAAGCTGTTTATGTCCTACTTTTCCAGTGAAATGTTTTGCACCATAGACTTTCATTAGTCAGAATGTCAGTGTCTGGTGATTTAGACTAAGCCATTCTAATGTTTACTACATATCTGCTGTTTGCCAGAAGATACATATGATTATGGATGGATAGATCAGACTAGGAAAAAAAAAACACTTTTTTTTTTTTTTTTGTGAAAAGCCAATATTTTTGAAATATCTGTGTTCTTTTTCCAACATTAGTGAAAGTTTTCTTTTAATGAAAAATGAATGTGTCCAAAGAAAGGCCAATGAATAAATTTAATTTGGAATAAATTTAGCTTGTAAAATACAGCTCAAAATGTATGCTTAAGTAGCCATTTGTGTATACTAGCAGTCAGGAATTGCTGTAGATTGTGTAAATTGTTTGTTGTTGCAAATAGTAAATGTTGGTTAATCTCTTTTAGGGGAAATCATTTGACGGAAGAATCAGGAATAATAAGCACAAATGTATATGTGTATGTGCTTGGAATTTCTATTCTGAGACCGGACCGGCTTCCTTCCAAGGTACGGCACTGCTCTGTAATGGAGGAAAAACTAATTGGGGATATGTGCTACTTCTACCCATTTCCATAACCCACCGAAATAATACATATATTTTGAAAACGTACTAAAAAGTCTTAAAAGGCTTCCGGATAGTAAATGTACTCCATGATCCTTGCGAAATATATAGATCAATGCATACATGCCTATGTGGCATACAGGAGGGATGTATAATAAATAGCTCGGACTAATTTCAGAGCATATATATATATATATATATATATATATATATATATATATATATATATATATATATATATACAATTCGTTCATAGTCGGAGCTGCCTGGTTATCAGAGCAGACTTTACTCCAACTTACGCTGTGAAGCACAGGAGGCTGAATGGTGACTCATTATCGTTAATATTACTAGTTATTATTTATAACCAACATATTCCACAGCCTGCAAAAGAGGGGAATCTAGCCAAGAATGTGTTATCTGTTAGAAAGAGAGATAAAGATGAAAACTAATCCTAAAAGCCAGGTTGCTCTGGCTCATCAGATTTTACCTCCGGCAGTCAACCTTTTTGTTTCTTCTTTTGCTCCTTATATTGATAAATATGGAAGCAACACTTTGTTGCTGCGTGAAAAAAATGAAGCTACATTTGCAACCGCCTTGCAGATCTAATTACTGCTAGACAGTGGTTAAGACTCTTATAATATATCAGGCCACATTGTCTCAAGGTGCATAATTAAGGGCCAGCAGCATCCTGTTGATTCAAACAGTAAACACATGAAATGCCTTAAACCTCATTAATAACAATAAACCTAAATAAATATAAAATGTCAACCCTGCAACCACCTGTACAGTCAGAAACACAAACATACCAAATCCTTAATTCAATCTTCTGTAATGAATTAGTTTACTTCCTATTAGATGTGTTTTGTGATTAATTACAAGTGTGGTTGTTGAGGGGATGAGTGGTTAGTGGTAACAGCAACTGATTTGGTAGTGTTGGAATAGGAACTGGATGGGTCAGTAGACAAGAAACTGTGCATCTACTACATGTGTATGCTAAATGTCTGCTTCAGCTATATCGTGGCTCACTACAGTGCAGCAAAATGTACTGATTTAACAACACCCCGCTGTACATTGGTTGGTGTCATACACCCACATTTTAAGTCTATGTCTGCAAGAGTCTAGCAGAGTAATAAACATTGAGACAGTGATTAATAAAACCATGCTGATGTGGTGATATCTTGAAGGTTTCAGCTCTCATTTATGTTTCAGGAAGTAACTCCCAGTCAACATGTTCTGGAAGTTTGATCTGAACACAACCTCACATGTGGACAAGCTCCTAGACAAGGAGGATGTGAGTCTTCAGGAGCTAATGGAGGAGGATGACCTACTCCAAGAGTGCAAGGCCCAAAACCGGCGGCTGCTGGACTTTGTATGCCAGCCACAGTGCATGGAGCAGCTTGTTCAGCTCATCACACAGAAACCTCCCATGGACATGGAAGAAAGAGTCCGCTTCAAGTGAGAGAAAAATCAGTGATTTGTACAACATTCTCTTTACTGTTGTAACCCACTTGCAGTGATTTTCTTATAAAGCATTCCTAAGAACCAGCATCTTTTGCTTCGGTATATATGTTAGATAGGAAATTTACTATTGGCTAGACCACGACACTCTTTGGTGCGCAATGGGCATTGGAAACTGCGATAACTTCATTGATTTCCTAAACAAGTTTTTCTAATTTTATCAATTATATGTAAACCAAATTATGGACTTTCCTTCTACATCATACGGGACACAAACACGGAATTCTGTGACTCCTTAAAGTATACATATATTCTATATAAACTCTGTTTCTCTCTCTTCACGCTGCCTGTTCAGAATTACGACATGCAAAAGCATTATTAAAGTGCGATCATTACAGTTAGGTGTTATGAGTAAGACTGAATCTCAGCTCTTTACCTTTCTTCAGGTATCCTAATATTGCATGTGAACTGCTGACGTGTGACGTGCCACAGATCAATGACAAGCTGGGTGAAGACGAGAACCTCCTGAGCATCTTGTATGACTTCCTACAACAGGAACCACCGCTTAATCCGCTGCTGGCCAGCTTCTTTAGCAAGACTATTGGAAACCTGATAGCAAGAAAGACTGAGCAGGTGAGAAGTACTTATTACATTAACTTCAGAACTGGTTCCCCAGTGCTTGCATGTTAACTTTAATGGTGGGGTATGGAGAAACATGTTTACCAATGGCTCTTCTTATCCAGGTAATTGGGTTCTTAAGGAAGAAGGAGAAGTTTCTCACCCTGGTGCTGAATCACATAGGAACATCAGCCATGATGGACCTTCTACTTCGTCTCATTAGCTGTGTGGAGCCAGTCCCATTGCGGCAAGAAGTTTTAAATGTAAGGATTAACCAAAATGTGCAGCAGTTGTCATAAGATTAAACACAACAAAGCACAAAAATCACATCAAAGCACAAACAATTATAAGACCACACAGCACTGTTACAGATGTAAAAGCTCAAGCATTTAGGTCAAGTGTACATTTGTTGACATGCAAAAGTCCAAATTGGGTGTCTCTCAGCGAATCAATATCTAAAGCTTTTATTAATAAATATCTAAAAATGATAATAATTAGTAAGAATATCAATACTAAAAACAACCCAAGAATAATAAGTGTAGCTGTACTAAGAAGAAAATAAATGAAATCCCACTGGTAATAACCTCTGTCTAGTGAGAAAAATAAGAAATAAGGCGTCTGGCAGCAGATTACACAAGTAGCAATTCAGGTGGTGTGTAAGAAAAACACCAGATGCTCGTTTCGCCTCCCCACACAAAGAATCCCCATGATCTGGAGTGAATCTGATTCCATCCAGAAAAATATTTAGTTGTTATATTATCACATAATGCCGCTACATCAAGGCTGACAAATTGGGCCTGTTGAGAGTCATGCAAGTGTTCCAACTTTTTGTACTGCAGTTGGTATTCCTGACATATATATATATATATACTTTATAAATGATCTGCATTAAGAATGTTTATAATTATGTTTCTGCTGTTCCCTCTATTTCCAGTGGCTGAATGAGGATAAACTCATCCAGAGATTAATAGATCTTATCCACTGCAGCCACGATGAGGATGTAAGTGTTTCATTCTCTGTCATCCATACAATAGGGTTTATGCACTAAATTATGAGTTGTGTTGATACAGCTTTGTAATTCGGTGACTTGGCAATGAATTGTGAAAGATTGTATCTAGTAGTTGACTCCAGCAAACGTGGCAGAACGTACCTTTCTCTCCTGCGTAATGCATAGTTTAGTCAGTGATATATGAAGATTAAGCTGTGTGTTATATGAGCTTAAACACAGAGGAAATGTGCTGTTTTGGCCCTTTCTAATCTGTAGCTTTATCTCATTTGCATTCCTCAATTTAGCTCAGCTTTATATCTTTCATCCAATAAATGAGAGCATGAAATCTTACCAGCTTGGGTAATATTTTTAAGACCTGATTACAAATGTACATGTTTCATGTGTAATTGGTTTTGCTTTTATTTATTTATTTATTTATTTCTAGATGAAGGAATGACTTTAATTTTATGTAATGTGCCCATAGTTTTGAACCTCTTGCTTCTAGATTGTAAGCTTGTTTAAGCAGTGTCCTCCTTAACTCTTGTTTCTGTAAGTCAATTTTGTTTTGTAGAGAGGTCACTTTTGGCCTGATCTATTTAGGAATTAGTACAGACTTCCCAAAGTATATGTTTTGGAAGACGCACACATTCTGTTTAGCCAACTAATGTTATGAAATGTGACTTACTAGGTGCAATCTAATACCTATCCCATATGGTTCTTTACAGAGACAATCCAATGCATCTCAGACCCTATGTGATCTCATCCGACTGAGCAGGGATCAGTGTAACCAGATGCAGGAAACGCTGGAGCCAGATCCCTTGCTGGTCACATTGGAATCGTGAGTATCAGGTGTTTCAGCATAGAATGAACCGGTCGTGTAATGCTAATCATTGCATTGTATTCTTAATCCTACTTTGTCACTGAGACAGTAGCGAAATCCCCAGTAAACACCTACTATGTTTTGTATTTTGTCTTATAGAGTTTTAAAAGATTTAGTAAGTAAATCCTTTATGTTATAAATAATTATCTTTGTATGGCCATTCCATCATTGCAGATCATTTTTGTGCTTAGCTGTGTTTAATGTATTTGTAAAATGTACTTTAAAATACCTCTCCAATCTGTAGTTTTACCCTCTAACGATGTAGATATGAGAAATAAGAACACAAAAATCTACAGAACAATGAATAAATATGAGACAAAGAGAGAAATGGTATTGGAACTACCGTATGTGCTGAGTGCATTCAAATTTGAACCCTTGTTCCATTGATAGCTGCCAGATGTGTTTTCAAGGCATTTTCAAGATGTGTGTGCAGCTTCTTTAAAAGTATTTAAAAAAAAAATCACATCCCCCTGCCCACATGTTCAAGTCCAACACGTACACGTGTGTCCAGTTATTTTGTATATTGATATTAAAAGTGCATGCCAGCCCTATTTTCATCTTAACCGTGTATTGGAGTTATACTTCATACAAGTTGATGCATTCATTCTTTAATCTCATTTAAATCCTCCCCAGCTGCCTCTACTGAAAGCTAGGCAGCAGTCTCGTTTTCTAACTCCGGTAACTAAAGAATCCATGTGACGATATGCGGGAAAATGCATTGGACTCGTTGTACAATGGATTCCAACATGGATTAATAAATGAAAATACAGTTTTGGGGACTAGACTGTTTCTTTAATGTTATACGCCTGGAGAGGATCTTGGGTACACGTTTTATTTTTCTAACCTGTAGGCAACAGTGCGTAGAACAGCTGCTGCGCAATATGTTTGATGGAGAGCAGACTGAAAGCTGTGTTGTCAGTGGAACGCAGATCCTGCTGACATTACTGGAGACCAGGAGGCCAAGGTAAATCCAGCCGCCTTGTTACTTTTCGGGTCCATGCAAACATAAAGAATCATTTTGATTTGAAAGACACCCCTTCTAGAATTGCAAATAGGACTCAAAGGCTTATTGACGTCAGTATAACATCCTTTGCTTTTTAATGCTTTTGAGATGAAAGTAATTAATTTTTGCAATTTGAATACACATTAGCATTCTCTGATTATTTTTACTCTCGCTCTTTGTGTTAAGGATTTTCATGCATCTTCCCCTCCTGTTTTTTTTTTTACAGTGTAGATCCCTTACTTGATTCTCTTCCACAAGGATATGATAGGCCTCCTCCTGTCAACAGTAGTATTCTTCAGGCAATAGAGCCACGGTTAAAGGATTTTCATCACCTTCTTCTGCATCCGCCGAAGGTATTTTTCTGTAATGGTCTTACCTGTACACGTTATATATGTTGCTGTTTATCCGGTCTCCGTAACAGGATTATTTCTTGTGGCAACTAGGATTTTCTTTCTGGCATCTAGGGTTTCATATGTTGAGCAGTGGCACTACGCAGGGCAGGGGCTCTAGAGAGCAGGGCAGGGGCTCTAGAGAGCAGGGCAGGGGCTCTAGAGAGCAGGGCAGGGGCTCTAGAGAGCAGGGCAGGGGCTCTAGAGAGCAGGGCAGGGGCTCTATAGAGCAGGCTTTTCCTCTCTGTTTGCAGACAGCAGCTCCGTATGGTCACGTTGTGCGACATCATGTGACCCAACAGTAGTAGCACAACAGTTCCTGCACTTTGTGAATGACTCTAGGTAATTTGTCAAATCCTGGCATAATTGAAAGGAAACAAACAATGTGCTGCCACCTATGCATGTGTAATAGTATATGGATGTATGTGATTTAAAAGCCTGTGTCCTTAAAGTTCCTGGGACAATTTTCTGCCCCAGTCTGATCCCAAGAAACCCCAGTGGGTTTACATATGCAATCAGTACCCAGACATAATACTCCCATCAAATACAGATTTGTTTGTAGAAAACTGGTGTTCGTGTTTGGTATGTTGAACCATTGAAACCTTTGTGGGGATGCTTTCCAAAGCTCAAAGATTGTTATTTTTCAATAGATGTTTTTTTTTATTGGCTCTAAAATGTTTGTAACCTTGTTTTCTATGCCAATAGAAAGATCGGAGAAGGAATGGGAGTTATGTATGTCGATCCATAGTGGTTAACACAATATAATGCTCCTGCGCATTACTTGATTAATACCACTTTGCTCTTCTAAACAGCCCCCAGTGTGTTACTTGTACATCAGATGAGGCTTCATCTGAAGTCTTCAGTATACCATCTGATATTCATTTCTAAGCAGAACTATACCACTAATGTAATTTCTAACCAAGAAACTGAGAAAAACAATGATGACAAAAGCTTTTTGGGGAACCTGCATGGGAAATGTGTCCCAGAATGAAGCTGTTAAATACATTGCAGAATGCTATATTACGCTGAGCATATTACATTTTATAGATAAATGGATTCAAATAGCTTCCTGGTATTTAAACATAGTTAGTTTTCTTTTACTTTCACCTTTGCTTCCTATGCTCCTTTGCGTTCGCAAATTTATAGGTGTTCATTCGCGTTAAGCTTTAGCATGTTAAGCAAATAGATCTTAGCAACATTTTTATTATTTCCCCAAAATGTTTAATTGCATAAAAATGAAGCCGTTCCCATGACAACAACCTGTTTTGCCTTTTGTGTGAGAAAACAATTGAGGGAATTTTTACATGATTAAATATTTCTGAAAAGGTTTTGCCATTCTGCAATAGGTATGCACTAGGTATGATAGAAACCTAGAATTTAATAGTAGGTAAGAAGCATTCTTCCTGTCTAGTCTGCTCATTTTCCCTTGGTCTAGTCTTAGATTTAGGATAGCAATATGCCTATCTCATGCATGTTTGAATACACTCACTTCTATGTATCTACCACCCCGCCGATGAAGTAGAAATAGTGTTTCCCATGCTGCATTTAGTTACAAAAATGATAACCTCAGCATAGTTGGTGAAACAGCAACTTCTAATGTCATTAGAATTACTGTGTTTCTCATGATGGACGGTAGACATGTGCACTCCGATTCGTACAAATTTCAATTTTAACACAGTTTTCCGATTTCATCAACTCGTATAAATTTCCAAAAACGAGGACCTGAACACCTCCCTATTAGTTACTGAATGTAAAACACACTCCAATTTTCATCTGAACCGGAAGGCCATTTTCTGAAAACAAATGGACCAAGAACGAAACTAAAAATTAGTCTGAAATGTTTTTGGTCTATTTGCACACGTCTAGTGAACAGTAAGCTGTCAGATCTTCTCATTTCATCTTAGTGTGTATTTGAAGTATATATGTGAGTAAGTCATGTTTCGTTCTTTATGCAGAAAGAATCAATCTTGACCACAATTGGAGTGCTGGAGGAGCCTCTGGGAAATGCCCGTCTGCACATAACTCGGCTCATTGCTGCCTTGCTGCATACCAACACTTCCAGTATTAACCAAGAGCTGTGCCACCTTGGCACCATGGACCTCTTACTTGTAAGCAATTCCAGCAAGAGTTGTTTTAAAGCTGTTCATCAGGGGACAAAGGAGATAAAAAAATGTTTCCTCCTGCTGTAGACAGGCAACATCTATTTTGTGTTTGTTTCTTCTGATCTTCATCCATTCTCCCACAGGACTTGTTCTTTAGGTACACCTGGAATAACTTCCTCCACTTCCAAGTGGAGTTGTGCATAGCAGCTATCCTGTCCCACTCATTGCGTGATGGGAAAAATGCAGTAACTGAGGGGAAAAAGGCTGAAGAGGAAGAGGCACTTAATGGAAATGCAGAAAACACCCAAACTTCCATACCTGAGCAGGAGGATCTCATGGTCACACATGTGAGTCTAAGCTTACTCTGTTTTTTTTTTGTTATCCTTTCAGCGTCTCTTTTTACTTTGCCAGCCTTAGACTAACTGGTTGCTAAGTATTAATTTGACGCGGTTGTTAAAAAGAACATACCTTTTCATTTTCAATGTTGTATTGTTAATTTACAGAACACTGTATTTGTATTTTGGGATATCCATATTATCCATATTATCTGTATCCATTTGGAGTTATAAAACACTTTAATCTGCTGAACAAATGATTAGGATCAGGGACACGTGGTATCATTTGTAGCATTTTTTAAAACATGTACTTCAGTTTAGTTGTTGACTTGTTGGCCTAGTAATGAGTAGCATGATGCCCATCATTGAGATGCGGCAGGGGTCTCATTCTTCCATCATTGTGATTTCATGTCACTTCCTGATGCCTAGCATCAGGAGAGCTGTGTGAGGGACCTGCAAGAAGGTGTACTCATCCTATAACAGTTCTAAAACCAAACTTGATGCATTCACAAAGTACTAAGCTACTCCTTGCTGGTTATGCTTGGATTTTGTAAACATTAATTATGTTTATTAAATTTCCACAATAGGGGTTGTGTCTGGTATCCAATATGCAGTATTAACTCCCTAGTAAATACCTTAAATTTCAAGGCCACATCTGTGCGGTAATAGCTCTGATGGAGGGTATCTGTCCGTTTTGGAAGAATACATAATGTTTGCAGAGGAGTCCTCTTGTGAACCGTAGCATTTATTTATAGGGACAATGTTTACCTTCGCTTGCTCATTAATGTGTTATGTTTAGCTCTTTCAGAAATGCTGTTTGGTCCAGAGAATACTGGATGCCTGGGAAACCAATGACAAGATTCAGTAAGTGCTTTCCCTCCCTTTACAGCAACTGATTTCCAAGCACATTCTTTATTACCAGGGCCTGCACCAGAAATCGCAGGACCCAGTACATGTTTCACGCCTGGGCCCCAGTACATGTTTCACGCCTGGGCCCCAGTACATGTTTCACGGCTGGGCCCCAGTACATGTATCACGGCTGGGCCCCAGTACATGTATCACGGCTGGGCCCCAGTACATGTATCACGGCTGGGCCCCAGTACATGTTTCACGCCTGGGCCCCAGTACATGTTTCACGCCTGGGCCCCAGTACATGTTTCACGCCTGAAACTTGCCTTAAGCACATTGAGAAGGTGCTGAATGTAATGTACGTGAATACTAAGCCACCGTTAAGGGATACGTCTTCTGCACATCTTTGCAGTCATTGTTACGGTCAACTGCACGCATCAGTAAACGAATATTACAAATAATGTACCCCCTGATGGTGACCATGTTTATAACACTTGGTAATTGGAGGGAAAATTCACAAAATAGTGAGTTGAAAAAATAATAATCTCATTGCCTTAACGATACACTATAAAGGGCAAATCCTAATATAGTTAATGTAGTGTGTTGTTTTTTTCTCTTGCCACATGTCACTTTTAATAAACTCCTGTGCGACTCTACACACTACAGCACTATGTGCTATTTTCTCCCATTATACTAATAATAATGACCTTTCCCTGCTTGCTCACTGCTTCCACTACATACACATTTCCTGCTGTTTCCTACTCCTCGTAAAGCATGACAGAATCTGTTGTTGCTGTATAAATAAAATATAACAATGATTTTACTAATAATCTGTTATGCAATAACCCAGTTCTACTATTGTTGTGGGATTACAACTCTCCTAGTGAGTAGATGGCAAATAGGAAAATGTCCAAATAAGTCGCCACCGAGTACAATTCACAACATAACACTGCTGTACGCTTGTGTCATTGTACATATTATTTCTCAGTAACTGTTACGTGTCTCTAATTTCAGGACGGAGGGTGGTAGAAGGAGAGGAAATATGGGGCATCTGACCCGCATTGCCAATGCAGTTGTTCAAAACATGGAGAAAGGCCAGATGCAGGCACAGATCGGTGACTTCATTACAGGTAATACTTTCTCTGGAGGTCGCCCATACATAGGGGCTATGTATAAATTATGATTCTGGCGCAAAATCTGACAAGTAATCTTATTTCCGTATCAACCAATGGAATGGTCCAGTCATCCTTTGCTTTCCCTTTTCAATATGAATCCCTTTTTAAATAATACAAATTGTAATATGAGCCCGGATACGTTAGAAATGTTTGGTTGCTGTCTGTAACCAGGTGATTTAGTCTAGCTTTGTTTTAGCACTGACATTTCTCTGCTGTCTTTGTGCAGAGATACCTCTATAAAATCATTTTCATAGATCTTTTCTATGCAATAGGGAATCGGCAATCTTCTTCCCACCAACCAGTGATAATTTCTGTACATGGTGTGAAAAACCTGTAACTGTCAGCGTAACATCTACAACCGAATAATGCATTTGTAGCAATGAAAGTGGGCGCCCGGTTATAAGTGACCAAAGGCCGTGTCTTTTTGCACATCTTTTCCATTCTCCAGCTTTAGCTCTTCTTTCTGTTGCCTTTTTCTACAGATCTACCTGAGGACTGCAGAGGGAGATGGGAGAGCTTTGTGGAGGAGACTCTAACTGAGACAAACCGCAGGAACACAGTGGACTTGGTAAGGTATAGTGTGACTGGCTGTTGTGTGTAAAGATCTGCGTATGCTTTCTATCCACAACAACGTAAAAGAAGCACCGTTAAAGCAGATATGCCCATCACACGTGCCCCTTTCCAGGTGACTTGGAAGCCAAGTCATCATCAAGTCTATTGCTATTCATTAACAAGGAGCTATTGTATCCAAACGGCTCTACTGAAAGCCAGATTTTGGCTCTAGTTTAGATTCCCCGCACTTACCTTATGCACTCCCAATGTTCATTTTCCAATGCAATTAATCCTCTGCATTGCTTTCCTCCCAGTAACTCCCTTTCTCACTTTCCTTGTTCCAGGTGAGCACACATCACCTCCACTCATCCAGTGAGGATGAGGACATTGACGGCTCCTTTCCTAATGAGCTGTCTGTGCAGCAGGTGAGCTCTAGAGGACAGATGATTTTTAAATGGGAAAATCATCTTAGTGACTTCATTTTGATTCAATATCCTGGTGCGAGCTCTACGACGTGTCAGTGCTGCTAATGTGTACAGAATGCATTTCCTTCACAGTACATCGGAAAATCAGAATATCCAAATAACAGAGTAGAGCCATTAAAAAAAAGAAAACACCCCTGTTTTCCACATTACAGGCCTTCTCAGACTACCAGATCCAACAGATGACTGCTAACTTTGTCGATCAGTTTGGCTTCAATGACGAAGAATTTGCTGAGCAGGAGGACAACATAAAGTATGTGTAATACTGTTTCTAACCTATCATTCACCTTGTTTCTCTTCAGCTGCTGGCTATAACCTTCTAACCAAATACAGACTACAAAGCTTACTCATGGTGGCAAGATTGTGTCTAAAGCTCCGTGTATCTTGTTTTGCTGTTTAAACACTACAAAATAGAATTTTAAGTCCAGCACATAGGTATTTATGCTTATTTGTTAGATCATTTCAGCTCTTTCTAGTTGTCAGAGCAGCCAGTAAGTATTCAACTTGGGATATATGGTATTTGTTGTTTAACATGATAGCCACAATACTATCACTTGTTTTAAGGTATGTACTATAGTAAGTTGTATTTGCATACACCCAGTTGCCAATGTTGCTGGAAGAAAATACAGATTTTACAGTGAATATTCCTGTGAAACTTGCCTTAAGCACATTGAGAAGGTGCTGAATGCAATGTACGTGAATACTAAGCCACCGTTAAGGGATACGTCTTCTGCACAGCTTTGCAGTCATTGTTACGGTCACCTGCATGCATCAGTAAACAAATATTACAAATAATGTATATCTAAATTACAAGATGTCCTACAATTATTACTCATCAAGGGAATCTCTCTTTTGCAGTGCTCCCTTTGACCGCATTGCAGAAATCAATTTCAACATGGATGCTGACGATGACAGTGTATGTATTTAATATGTCATAGTTTGTTTTTCATTCATAAGGTTGCATGTGTGGATGAGTTTGTGGAATTCTATTTTTCCCATGTGGACAAACAGGTCTTATGGGATATACTATTATGCCCTCTAAACAGTGGCCTCGATGACTGGGGATGTAATAATACGTCCTATAGGAAATGCAGCGGCCCCGTCCTGCCTCCAACAAAGACAGCCCACAATGAGACAATCCAGGCATCCCAGAGTTATGTAACCGCTGTGTTCACCAATCACAGTGATCATTTGCATTCGTGTGACACAGCCAATGTTAGTAAATGTTAGTAAACATTAGCTTTGTCTCTGTTTTCAGACCCTCTCTTCCTTCATTTTCTGCAAAAGCCAGTGGAAATACATTGTGTTACATTGGAGCTGCAAGCAACTCCACAAGTTCCAACCCTGCATGAAACCCCTTGATTGCCCTCCAGCTCACCCCCTGAGCTGAGTAGAGGTGATTTAGGGATAGTTTAGCGGGTTTTAGCGTAAGTGTTAGTTTGGTTAGTAGAGGGGATTCAGGAATAGCGTGGAGGGCTTTAACAAAGGTCTTTGTTTGGTGGGTAGAGGAGATTTGGGGATATTGTACTGTGTTTTCCTTTTTAGCGTTAAGGAAATATAAATTGGCACACTACTATACCACAGATGAGGCATATGCCATTGATGCAGCCGAGTCTGACAGGTCTCATGTAGATAATGCTACCCTCACATCATCTCAAAGTACCCTTACAGCTGATGAACAAATATCTGATGCTTCAAGCAACACATCAGCTGGCTCTGCTGTCCTCCAACCAGTGTCTAAAATGAACATGGTCCCAGAAATCCCCCCATTTCAAGCCATTATGAACCGAGTGGGTTATGAAAGTCTTTATAGGTTTTTGCAATTTAATGACAATGCCTAGAAGTGATGCCAATTTAGATATGCTGTATTAAATTAGACATCTCATAAACTCTCTGTCGAAAAGGTTCTCAGAGGTGTCCACCCCAGATCAAAACATCTGTATTGATGAAATACTGATGCCATTTAAGGGGAGACAGCTTCAAGCAGCAAATCCCATCAGGTTGTGGGGTGAAATTGTATATATTATGTTAAAGCAAGGGAAGGTTCAGACATCCGAGTCCTCCAGACTGCCCTAACTCTGTAGGCATAAAGGGCAAATCGTTTGGGACCTATTTTTGGACCTTCTGTAACCTGGGGATGCAGGTGAACACATTTAGGTGTATTTTTCTGCAGTTGCACATAAACTGTGCAAGAAATCCTACGGAACCCATAAGCATTTGCGGAAAAGGGTCAGAAAATTAATATGTCCAATTTTGGTTTTGTGGCGGCAAAATGGTTGCATGGCAAAATACCTTGGGTTCTCTGCTAGCCAAATTAACCCA
Source organism: Spea bombifrons (assembly GCF_027358695.1). NCBI lineage: Eukaryota > Metazoa > Chordata > Amphibia > Anura > Pelobatidae > Spea > Spea bombifrons. Next base: position 71,558,767 of record NC_071090.1, read on the forward strand.
AAATGATTCATTTTTGTGGATATTTTGTAGATACTTTTAGACACTATTAGTGTTACAAAAAACATACCACTTTGAAACAAAAATCTACCCTTTAGATGCAGAATTTACCCTCTAATTGCCAGAAGTATATACAAATGATATGTAAATGATGTATTTTCAAAATCAAGATACATTTTGGGGTGGTTTTATCAGCTTAACTATTTTAGTGGAAATTTACATAAATACATTTAAAAAAAAAATCTATTGCTATATTTACAATATATTAAACATATATGTATGTGTGTATCCTTGTGTGTAATTGGAAGATGTTTGTTGCTTCACTTTCACTAGACACTGTTGTTTTTCTGCAGCCTAATGCTGCCTTGTTTGAAGCCTGCTGCAATGAGCGCGTCCAGCAGTTTGATGACGAAGAGGAAGATATATGGGAGGAGAAGGAAATTGGCTATGGTACTCAGGTCAAGTCTAGGATGCGGTAAGTGGGGGGCTGTCTGCCACATACATGTTACTTGTCTGTTATATAACCCAAAGTCGCTTAGAACATGTAGGCTGTACCTGTAGTTGTGTGCTTTTGTGAATTTGACACATTATTTTTTTTAGAGGACACTTGCCCAAATTTTAGTGTTTTATTTTGCATGCTGTATTATGTGCAATAGAGGGCTTTTGCCACTTCTGGCTCAACATAAACATACAGAATCAATGAAAATATAAAAAGTGACCTACATAGCACAGAATATCAGAGGAACATAGAATAAGATGGCAACTAAGGACTTTACCGTAGTCTTAAATTCAGGATAACCTTATGCCTGTGCTATGCATGTTTAAGTCTCTTCACTAGTAACTTCTTCAACTTATCTACCACCCTCTTCACAATGCTTGGAGCATCCTTACAATTTAAGTGGCATGGAATTGAGATACTGAATTTCACAATCCCATTGTTTGTCACTCTTCCTTACTGAGTGTCTGAGATACTAATATTACTTCACTGTCCCGTGTCCTCCAGAGTTAAATCATGTTGTTTTGAGTTATAATCCAGTTGTGTACTGCATTTGTAGTACCGTTCTCAGCGTGAATAGTATTTTTATATTAAGCTATGAATCCTTTTATTATGCTCCCTAATATGAGCTCTTGTCTACATACAAAACCCACTATTCTCTTCTTAATACTGTTTCTCTATTCTTTTATGCCCATTGTACTGTTTACCTCCCTGCATTGCAGATTTGGGGTTTCTCAGTCTTCAGAAGACTCATCCCGTAGTGATGTGGAGAATGGGGAGCCCACTGGCAGCCCAGCATCTGATGAAGAGGATGAGGGGGCAGACCACGGTGTAGAGACACCACCAGCCCTTAGTCCCATCAGCAGCAGCCCCCCCACACAAGACTCAGCCACATCCTCTGAAGGTGAGATGCAAACTCAACAGAGTGCATGACAGAAGGTCTACTAAGGGTGTATTGTAGCAATAATAGATTTTTTTTTATCATGCAGCCTATGGTAAACAATACAATGGTTCACCCAGCCAGACAGTTTAGTCTGACTAATGCAAGTCTGTGGTGGAACATACTTTATTAGCATTGCAATAAAGAATAATCTCAGTGTGCTAATTGAAAGCCACACAAAATATCACGTGACTGACAAAAATGGCAGTCTTCAGATCTTCAGGTAAAGGCCATTTACTGTAACATATTTCTGTATACATCACTGTATTTTCTTATCTTTGGTACTCCCTCTTTTATGTATAAATATGGTTTGTTATGGTATAAGAACATGATGATGAACATGATAGTTGTTGGTTGGGTCTGTGCAAGGGTGGCGCGATGAGAAAGGAGAGGACTTCAAGATGGGAAATTTCAACTTTGAGACACAGGTTTCAGTTTCTATGAGGTTAAGCGTAAAATAAATAAATCCAAAGCAATCACACTAATCGCCAAACAAAAAGCACAAGCTGTAAGCAGTTTTAATTAATGATTTTTAGGTATGCTAAAAGCTTTGAGGAGCTTACATGTATCAATTTGGGCCATTATTGGTTTTCTTTTATATTTCTTAAATATTTCATGCCAGTTTTTCTTTTTTTTCTTTTTTTTTTTTTTTTTTTTTAGAAATAAAAGTTTTTTTATGGCCACCATACACTCATGCTTTTATATTCTGTTCTGGTTTCAGAGTCCGGATGGACAGCTGTGTTTGAACCTGTCAACTCCAAACCCCCAGCACCTTCCGTGGCTTTGGATGTAGGGTCCAGCGTCTGGGATGCACCCGTTCCTGAGACATCATCCCCAGAGGAGAAGGGGTGGGCCAAGTTTACAGACTTTCAGCCTTTCTGTTGGTAAGTTTTTGGAGTCTCACATATAGGTTATTTTTTTCATGTCATGTTATGGGTAGCAACAAGAATTGGGAAGTGTATGTTACGCACATGTCTGTGTTTTTTGTTGTATTTACTGAGTAAAATGCAATTATCAGTGCTACATTTCCTTTTTTAGCTTATGATCTCACTCACATAATGCTGCCTTTCCCCCCCAGTTCAGAGTCAGGACCACGATGCAGTTCACCTGTGGATACTGAGAGCAGTGGCTCCGAGGGACATACTAAGCACAGTCAGGATAAATTTTGTGAGTATGAAGTATGATGGCGTCGGAAGGGGGTGTTTGGGGAGTAACTTGGAAGACTGTTTCTTGTATACTAAAAACTAGAGGACTGCATCGGGATGTGGGTCCTGTAGGACCTGCTAAAAAAAACTTGCGGGTGAGGGCGGTTTTTCGGGTGTTGCCGGCGGGAGCAGGAGGTCAGACAATGTACCCGCGGGTCCCAGTAATCCTGCTAACTCCCGCAAGGCTGTCTTCGCGTTGCTCGCACCCAGCCTGAACTTACGTGACGTCACATGACTCTGTTCCATTTCGATGGGACAAGAGAAGAGACACTGTGTGTGAGCAACGTGAAGGCAGCCTTGCAGGAGCGCGCAGGAAATCTGCAGTTCAGGTAAGGGGGTGGGGGAGTTTGTATAAATGAGTGCGATTGAGGGAATGAATGAGTATCTGTGAATGTTTAGTATCTGTGAATGAGGGAATGAATGAGTATATGAATGAGTGAATGAATGTTTGTGAATGATGTTTGCGGGAGCGGACGGGATTAGACACATATGTTGTGGGAGTGGGTGGGAGTGAAACACACACGTTCCGGGAGCGGGCAGGACTGGTCAGAATTTCAGCGGGAGGGGGATTAAGAAAACAGTCCCGCGCAGGGCTCTACTAAAAACAACACCCTAATGAAATCAAGGATGTCTATATATATATATATATATATATATATATATATATATATATATATATATATATATATATATATATAGTACTATATTTTTTATATAGGCGGGAGAGATAAGAAAAAAACTATGTAGCGTTTAAGAAAGGTCTTGACTTTTGTAGAAACCTAAAGTACTATGTGGCAATTAAAAGAATGAGGATGATTTATTTGTTGTAATGTTGTTGGTTGGGTTTTCCCCCAGTCAGCACCACCTCACCGTGTGCATGGAATGTGTGCGTCGCCAGGAAGGCTGCAGTAATTGGTTCAGATAGCGGTTCCTCAGGAGGCTCCGACAGTGAAGAAGAGGAGAAGATAAACATTGTCACAGAGACTATTAGCACAGGAACTGGGCATGAGACCATCAGGCTCATCATGGACACAAAAAATGAGAAGGCCACCTTCAGCAGGTGAGATAAGGGTCGCCCAAAACTAGAAGTGAGGGTGTTTGTAAAATATGTCCCTGATAACTGTGTCAAAGTAAAATTCGAGTTAGTAACATTGTATAAGCATTCAGTAACAAAATGAACTCTGAAATCCTGTGGAATGTCAGAGTAGAAAGCGGCTACATCTCTTTTTCATGTGATTGTTTGCATCAAAATTGTATAGAGCTCTATGGCTTATTTAGGATATCATGGTATATATATATATTATAGTTCACAATATACCATGTCACTTAAAGGTCCATATACCCAAGACAGCTTTTTGGAAAGCAAGACAAAACAACTAAAGACATAAAATGCAAGTAGTTGTGTTTTTTCTTACAATTGCCACCCTTCATATTTATTTAAACATGCGTGGGGAAGGCATTAAATCATCCTGAATCTAATAGAAGACCAAGGACTGTTTAAGTTTTAAGTCTTTACAGCTTGAAAAGTGGGCAGACCAGATGGGCCAAATGGTTCTTACCTGCTGTCAAATTCTGTGTTTCTATTTTCTATGTACCACTAAATCAATTCTATACAAACTTTGTAAACCAATTTCATTAAATGATTTCACTTTTCTCTTGACTGTGTTCCTTCTCTTTCCTGTATACCTGTCCTTCTGTTATTCTCCCCCTCATTGTGGGCACTTCTCAGAATCTTTACACCTGCAGGGTATGTACAGCATGCCAGGGAAGGACTTACATGCTCCAAACACCCAATGGAATAGGGAGAGTCTCAGTTGTTACTCGGTGTAAAAGAGACTTGACTTTGCGTAACCAACATGTTACTCTGTACAGTGCATGGTATATTCCCACAATATCTTGCCTTATCCATGCACGTTTTTAAATCTCCTTTACCTTGGGTAACATAATGGTATGCGGTGTTTGCTACTCTTCTATAATGTTCTTTGCAGTCGAGGTGTCGAGTATACGATCACAGTTCATCTGCTAGGGTGGACTAGGTGGGCATCTTGAGCAGTTGAGTTTCTGCTTTCATACCCGCACAGAAAGCCCATTACTCGATTGTTGGGTGTTCCTGGAGATTCTCCTGGATTATCCAGTACGTTCTGTGGATTTGACTCACTATATATCTTCCTACATATAGAGTCAGTCCTCTATTTTAGCTCCAGTTCTATACACTGTACACCTCTTCTGCTAGAGAATGCAGCACTGGGTTTGCCCCAAAGGTATCGCCCTACACACTACAAGTGTGCCAGAAGCTGTATACCAGTTTATTTGGCTTTGTAGAGTTTTTTTTATTGGGAATGTTCGGTTGGGGATATTTGCCCTCTTTTTCCAGTAACAGGGTGGTAGCATGCCATTCCATCCAGTTTAATCTGAAGTTTCATCTACTGGTGTTTCTAAAAAATTACCTTATTTAATGAGCCTGCATGGACACCATGTATAATGTGTACAGGTATTATTTTGCGTATTAGTAGCAATGTGACGTCTCTAGTGCTGCACTCTCATAGATAACCTAGTTAGACCGTAACAGAGCATAGTGTAATAAGAAGGACGCGGATTCATTTGCACAACAGATCTTTCTATAATACTTAGAAGTTGAAAAAACATTGAATCAGCCATCAATGTCCGTCTGCCTCCTTGAAGAAGTGAATTTGATGAATTTTGTTGCCAGAGTTAAAGTTCAGTTGATTAGTAGAACTCCATTAACAAACCTTGGAAATGATGGTGTCTCTAATGCCAGATTTTTTAAAGGAATATGTTATAAGCATATGATTCTAGGCATAAAGTGTTGGAGACTTCATCAGGTCTTACAGTAGAGAAATGATCTTAAGATCACTTACAGTATATGCCAGTGGTAATTGTACTTCCAGGTAAGTGGCATCATGCCTCATGTTAAAGTTCCTCTACAAACAACCACTGGATAAGAATCCAGACTGTTTCTTGCGCAAAATCCATGTTCATTTGTTAGACCCCTGTACAGATTTGTTTGTTACTGGACTTTCGACAATTAAATAGAAGGTTCCATACACCGTATATTGTCTATACTATTTGAGATCTTGTACAGGATTTGCCGATACCATATTTGTTGCTTATGGTCATGCGCCAAGATTGTTCCAAAATCAAATTTTACCATCAACATTCTCCATATCCATGAGAACTGACTTTACACCCACATATAGATTACCACATATTTATTGCGCTCCTGCTTGGCCTTAATCCATTCGGTTAGTGGCTCACTATATGTTTCCTGTTTTGTCTTGCCTTTAGATGTCAGCTCATTGCCATCTGTATCAACTTTAGCTTTGGGCTCGTAAGGGAGAGACATTTATATACTAAATGAAATGCCAAAAATAAGGTCATAAAAGTAAAGCCCAGCTCCCACTGGATATATGCCTGGGCTTAAACCTTGCATTATTAGATGACCAACCTGTAAATATCCCACTGACATCACTTCCCCTATCAGCTAAGCCGAGGCTTCACATGGCCATTTATGTAATTTGGCAAGTTATTTAGAAAAAAATGATGCTACATAAAATGTGCAGTGTACGTATATGCATTTATAAATATACTAGGGCTAATGTCCCGCTGAGCACTTCTATGTACAGACCGTAGTCTAGGTTCACATGTAGCTAGTCTGTATACGCTGTTGTGTTGTGCTGGCATTTCTCGGTATAAGGAAGAGGTAAATGCGATTCTGTGTACGTCCTTACAGACTGTAGTGCTATCATTCGTATCCATAAGATTCTCCCTTCTCCTGGAGGTGTTTGGAGTGTACTGAATGTTTTTTGGGGGGGGTGAATTGATTGCTTGCTTTGCATGCTCACTGCATTTCACAATCACTTCATTATTCTGCATGGAGGACATGACCATCGCGATGGAAACAGCTGGCCTGGAATTTGTAGAGGAACGCAATGTGTTAATTTATGTTAGCTATTGTATTTGACCACCTATAAGTTGCTCTACATAGTAGGTATATTGAATTTTTTGTTAAAAGTATATGTGTTGGAATCCGTTGCTTTCTTAAATTCTTTGATCTAAGGAAGGTTATTTTTTATCCTGTAGATGTATATATGCTGTGACTTATATATGGGCTACTAGTGGATGAGGCACTTTTCTATCAATTTCATGTCTGTTCTCATTTTACGTATTCATGACTTATTAATCACCATAGACAATAGAGGATCCATTTGATTTAGAATGTATCTTGTTTGCTGGAGTCATGCAAGTTATTGAACCCATCAATATTTCTAGAAGTTGTTGGGAGTTATTACCACAATGAATAGTCTTGTAGATATACCTTTTGCATGTCATACGCTAGAACCCCTTCCAACTCCCTTTCTTCTGCCAGAGAACGCAGCACTGGGTTTGCCAGAACAGGTATGGCCCAACACATTACAAGTGTGCCGGACGCTGTAATTCTGTGTTCTGCACACGGACACGCAACACTGTCACTGGCGCCCAGACACATATAGCGTTGTGTGTTGTGTGTTGTGCACAGCTTACATACACATATATTCACAGCCCATCGGCTTAATGCATAACACGTGTTACGATATTAGTATTAACGATACGCATGCAATCTTGCATATTGAGATATTTTATGCTATTTATTAATCACCGTTTATAAAATGCATAGTACTACATAAAGGTAACTAGTGCACATGCATGTAATACTCTTATACCCAGGTCTACTTTTTCTGTATAGAAAGGTTTGTCTCCTAGGTGTGCCATTCTTTCTGATATGCACAGCTCTACATCCATGCATTTCAGTCACAGCTACTGGAGATCTGTCCACATACACATAGTACATGGTTTCATACATGATTTTCCAGTATGTTTCTGTATTAATATTAATACTGTACTATTCACAAGCCATTGGTTTTACACTTGCACACGGTGTCATGTCATTTACACCATACCCACAGGTTCTCATCACTCACGGGCCGCGTTTTCTTTACTTCTTTACTTCTGAACAGTAATAGACATTTGGGAAGAACGTCTGATTTACAGTAAATTTGGTTATGGGCTGTGCATTAGCTTTATGTCGAACAGCTTGACATCTTGGACTTCTCTTGCTGCAGTAACCCTGAAGGTCTTGCCCTTGATCAGCTGAATATCACAGATGTTAAATCCACAAAGGAACTTCATAGCTGTAACAGCAGCAATGAAGATCAGTCCCCAGATCCGAGCGGAGCTGCACCATCTACCACAACCACGCCGAGCACCTGCAGGGACAAGGGGTGAGCACCCTTTATACCTCTCAATGCATTTCTGTGTCTATAGGCGTGTCAGGGGTTTTTGTTATGTCAGCCAGAACGTTGGCACAATGTGTCTTACCTGAATGCAAAGCTGTAGGGCACAGTTCAGTGGTAATGTTGAACACAAACATTTGGGCTTATTCACTTCTGAGGACATTTGCAGGAGAGTTGCAGTTTCATCTCAGTTTTTTTCACTATACATCATAAAAAGTCAGCCCCAGAGATCCTCTGCTCCAAATGTATCTTGGATTGCTTTGCATGAGTTAACTGGTTGAACAATGCATAATGCAGGGCCTGTTTAGCCCTTCTACCAGATACTTTGCCAAGCATGGCCCTTTACAATACACAGTGAATTCAGGGAGTTGAAACCAAAACTCTCATGCCAGCAGCCTCTTTAGTAACTAAAATGGATGGAATACAGTCTAAAACATCCATGTGTGGGTCTTTTACGTTTATTGGTGTCCTGAATTCGGCTAGTGATACTGTCTATTTGTCCAGCTGCAGTGATCTCGCCCTGACGCCTGAAACAACACTCAACGGGCCAGCGTGACATTGCTGAAGCTGAGAGCTACATCTGGTCTGAGGCAGGACCTCATACTCCCAGGGACCTGTGCGCTGTTGCACCCATGCCTCATTTATTTGGAGAACTTTCTTTGAGTAAGGCTGAGAGTGTGCTGCAAGGGGGACATTAGTACAGACTGATCTACAGACAACTTGGAAATGTAGCACGGGGTCTGTGTATGGGAACCAGCCCCGCAGATACAATGAAATGGATTACTGCCTCCTAAACAAGCAGCTTATTTCTCCACTACAGGGGACTCGCAGATCATCTGGGAAAATGAACATTGATGATAAAGAAAGAAGCTTTGGCTCCTAACCTGGAGTCCCTCCTGCAACAAGCAATTCTTTTGTGTTTTTGTTAGCAATAATCTTCTGTGTTTTGCTGCGGATGTCCTGGCACGCCTCTGCCTGCTTACATGGGCTATGTTCCTAGCAACGTGAAGCAGGGCTGGTGTTTCCCAGGACAAGTTAGCATGTTTGATATAGACAGTTAGCCATCATATTTTGTTCTGTGCACTTTAGCTGTTTCCTTAGACAAGAAAGAAAAACGTCTCCCAACAGAGGGAAGCTCATTTATTGTCGAGTAACTGAACCCATCACATGTACATTTTGCCCTGCCCCATGAAACATATTCTGGGGTATCCAATTGTTTATCAGAAAAAATACCTCTTGTAGCATTGAATTGCGAGACCCTGGATGTTGTAATAAGATGTACACCTGCTACATAGGGAAGTACAGGGAAGAGACCTCCCTTTTTATGTTTTTATTTTATATCTTTGTTTTTATGTAAAAATTGATATTTTAAATGCAGGTGCTGTGTACCTTCTGCTTGTCACTTGCCTAATATCTCAGCAGCTTGTGTCTCCTGTTTCTTCACGTCCAGAAATATACAAGAAGGGATTCTTGGCAGGAGAAAGAGCATTAAGGATTGGGACCCTGGAAGAGCAGTATCTGACCATCTCACCCACACTGCACTCAGGAACGTAGGTTTGTACAGTACATTAGACTTTCACGGCCCATTTCCCATCGACATGTTTGCTTCCTTTAAAGTAGTGTTTCTAAGCCAAAAACGACTAAGATATTTTTCAGCTGAATACCTCTCTTACATTAATCCCATAACCAAAAATAACCTTCAGATTAAAAAGAAATGTGCAGGGGGTAATCAGCCTGTGGTATGACCATCAGAAATAAATTGTTTACACGTACCACACGGCAAAAAAAACTTTGCCTTCAGGTTATGCCAACTGCTGAAACTTCTTCCCTTTTAACAGCATCATTGCAATTACTAGTGTTTGGCTTTGGAGTAATTCTCAATTTGTGGAACATATCGACACCCAGCACTTAATGTTTCCAAATGAGACAGCACTTCTTCTCTTGTTGATGTTTAGAAGTACCAGTTGATTACTCAGGGGTATTTGTCTGTGCAGATGCAGTGGAGCACAGCGCCCTAGAAGACACAGGGCTGCTTAATTCCCATTTTAAGATGTATAAGGAAGGAAGGTGGTAGTAGTGTCTCCAGTCTGGTAGGACGTTCTTGCGTTATACTTCCTTACAACAGAATAGAAGTGCTGACGCTCACTTAGGTGCCACTAGTACAGGCGCAGCAGAATGTGCATGCGCACACGAGTCCTACTGCCAAAATGCAGCAATGAGATAGCTGTGCCAAATCGAATTTTTTTTTTACATATTTAATACAGGTTCATATTATAGGCAGTGTTTGGTGAACATATGTGCTGAGTTACACGTATGCCTAATCCTGGATATCTGTGATAGTTATTTTTAATACAACCTAAATGAATTCATGAAATTATATTTTTAAGAAATATCCTCCCAATTGGCCTTTAGGGCACACATAGAAGTGGCTGAGGAGGGAAAGAGCCCCCTGGGAAGCAAACCACATGGCCTCCCCCAGTCTTACTTATTCTGGTCTCTTTCATGCACTGTATATAAATAGTTTGAAATATATCCCTCTTGGTGATATTTCAATTTCCTAGGTACAAGTCTATCCCTCAAATAGTTCCTGGGTCATTATATACCGGTGTGTGTGTATATATATTATATATTATATATATATATATATATATATATATATATATATATATATATATATCTTACATTTTACCTGCCCTGTGACAAATGAAATGTTGTCCATCTTTGTTTTGAAAGAAAGAAAATGCTTATATTTGCCCCAAGGTAATACCTATAGGGGTAATTAAGAGGAATTCTCATACACTGCAATAAAAGTGAAGCAATCACTGTAGCAACTACTTTGCCCCAGAACTGCTCTTTACACATAATTTTAGTGTCCTAATGAAAAAAGTATTTTGTTGTCGCCTTCTTAAATTGTGTAGGTGAAGTGGCAATGGAGCAATAAGCAGGAAAACACCGCTGGCTTCCATAGTGATTGCACCACATTTAGGATGTTCCCCATAATTGGAGTTTAGAGAATTGCCCAATGTGTCTGATAGGAAAAGACGATCACAATAACCATACATTGCACTATTTTTCCCAGCATGCACTTACAAAAAAGAAAAATGTTTTAGGGTTTTATCTGATCAATTGGCTAATAAACCAGAATCTGGATTATGCATACATGAGCTGATATGAGCAGATATGAGACGTTATCCATGGTATAAACATTTACAGAACATGCCAGGCTGTGTAAGATACGTTGGTTGCAATTGGTAAGAATTTCCTGAAAATACTTGATAATATGTACCATATTTACTAGGCCTTGAGTGAAATGTCAGACTAAATTGTTACTCAGTAGCAATGTACAATGCACACATTGTCTGGCTGTTGAACCAGAATAACCAAACGCACACAGATGGAAATCTGCGCACGTCTTCCATCAGAAGCCTGAAATAGTGAGAGGAGAGGATGCAAACTAACCGTAGTGTTTCAGATCCTGCAATGTGCATGGAGGGCTTCGTGTGAATGGAACCCCTCTAAGGGAAACCTATCATTCCTTTACATAATCGGAATGCCCGTGACACGCCAACAATTGCCAGTAACTTTACATGTGACGTAGGGAAGCTTGACTTTACTGAGAGGGTGGTAGATAAGTGGAAATCCATCCCGCCAGAGGTGGTAGAGGGTTAAGCTGTGAGGGAATGTAAACATGCATGGGATAGGCATGAAGCTATCCTGAATCTAAGACAAGAGCAAGGAGTGATTAAGGGGTGAGCCTTACAGCTGCCGTCAACACCCATGTTAAATTGCACCATCTATGATAAATTGCTATCAATGCGAAAATGTTTTTGCTGCTGTGGTTTGGACACAATTTCCCTGTCAGTCAAGCCCTTTGCTATTTTTATAAAAAGTCAGTCATTTAGATTCTTTTTTTTAATCTGTCGCTAATGTACCTGTACCAGTGATCACATAAATTAGCCAGAGGGCTCAAAGCCTTAGTGTATAGCTGAATAGGCATTTAGCATATCAGTTTTTTTTTAACCAGGAATTAGAATTGGCTATTTAAGAAGACTGCAATAGTTAAGATAGCAGAGATTATTGATGGCTTCTAATAGGGTAGGTTCCCTTTGGGGACTTTGTTTCCAGGCTTAAGAATACAGACACCCCATTATCCGTATGGGTTAGAGTGCTGTGTGCACGGTGTAGAACGGTGCATTGCACAGTACAGGGTTTGGAGGTAGTGCATGCCTGCGATGTGATTAAAGGGGAACGTGCACGTTTTTTTTCATAGCCGATGTATTTAGTGTACCTACCAATATGATCGGAGCAGTTTTCTTGAAGCAGAAGCACTACATAAAGTTTTGCATGGTTGTTCCTTAGTTCTTGTTTTTCCAGTGTGATTAACATGCAGTAGATCCAGTGTTTGCTACAGAAGTGGCACCGATCTTAGGTGGACATCAGATACCAAGGGGCAGTACTGTCCTAACCCGATACCGGACGTATCTGATTGTATCAAACACACTTTCCTCCACCTGTGACTATACAGGGCTTGCATGGGTAAAATCAATGCAACTTACAGCTATTAGGCTTATACATCCTGCATCAACATATTGACGTGATTACATCTCATATTGCATCACATGTGATGCAATCCGGTGCCATGTTCTAATGCCCAAGAGAGTTCCAGGGCTTGAGAACTTGCATATGATATCATCATAAGCAGATGAGTGTTGCAACAAAGCTTTGAAAGCATTGAGATGTTAGTAGTGACAAAAGAGCATGGTGTGAGTTCCCCTTTCAGAACGTCACATCGTCCTGACAGCTGCACGTGGCCTCATTCAAGATGTTACATGCTGTGAAGACACACATACTGGGGTGTATCCAATACAGTTTTCTGAACCAATATATTTAAAATGCAGTAATAATCATTTGAGTCCAATATGTACAGAAGGGGCATGGCATAATGTACGTGATTGACTATTCAGTGGTCCGGTATTAACTGTTTATTCTTCTTTGAAAGGGGTCTTCGGTTGCTAGTAGGGTTTGTCCCCAAAGTCTTGGTTTCAGGCCAAGTTAAATTGTTGTAAAACAAAATACAACCTAGTATTCCAACACTGCCAACCTTTATATGTATATCCTTCAAGCCTGGAATTCTGGTACAAACGTACATGTCTGTCTTTATTTTAACAACTCCACATTAATGTAAATTCTAGAATAAATATACTTACTCCACAAATTCTGGTTAAATATGTTTTAGACAAATAAGTCGCATTGGAGACATGGTGTAAAAAAAAAAAAACAAAAAACCGCACAATCGAATTTGTCATCCACATTCTGGCATTTTTTAGGAATCATATAATGTCAATCCTGTCACAGAAGATGACTCGCTCAGCCTAGGGTTCAATATGCCCCCCAAAATGTGCCAGAGGTCTCTCCAGATGTACATACATAGCCTTTTTGCTGGTAGTGAGTTCTGTACTGAGTTCCAAGACCCGAAGTCTGTTCGCTCCCTGGCAGCAGAGCGGTCGAATAAATCCAATAAAATCATGTTCTGCATTGGCACCGACCTCCAGCAACATAGAGGGTTCTAAGCAATGTTGTGTGTATGTATATGTGTATATACCTAGATAAAGATATATATATGACTTGTGTTTTTGCCTTTCCTTGTTATATTTTTCAGAGTAACAACCTATATACTGAAACGTGCAACCTGTTTTTATATATTTGTATATGTATATATATATATATATATATTCATTGTAAACATGCTTGTGGTGTATCTTCTGTTTTCCCTTTTAAATGGTATGTTCTGTTTTATTTTTAATTAAACTGTCTCTCTCTCTGTATTGTAATCCTGAAGAGTATTTTATCCACCCAATAATCACAACTGGACTTGAGTGTGTATTTCTGGATCACCTGCAGCAATTGTATATATTTTAAGGACATGTTACTAGAGGGTTTTTTTGTTGGTCTAAACTTACAACACTTTTGTGAATACTCAACTTACAACAGAAAAAAGGGCAGATTAGATGGGCCAGTGATGGCACAGACAAGATGTTTGGGGGTGTAGGTGGTACAGACAATTTGGGGGTGAAGGTGGCACCGTGGGACATGTTGAAAATAAGGGGATAAAATGTAACAAAAATTCCAACCTATCAGTACCAACGGTGTATGCGGTGCTTTGCTCATCCCCTTACCAAGGAGGATATTACCAACACTGATCATGTGCACAGGCCTCTAATCCCAAGTGGAGCTGGTGACCGCTGTCCCTTTCCTGCCCCGACATCGTGAGATATCATGAGTGGACAGAGAAAGGTATCCGGACCGGGGGCGGCTGGGAAATGCCTTTGCTCTCTCCCTTGACATCCTTACTGCAGGAAGCGTGCAGTAATCTTGACCTAAAGACTCACTAATAACCATACCTGGGAACTATCTAAATGAGCTGACCCTGAGACTCTTGAAATCTTAACCCTTTAATAGCCCATGGTGAATATTCTATCCAAATGGCTAATACCTGTTCTCGTAGGAACCTGGACTTGTCATTATTTAACATATACTTAATTGAGTCAACCTACATATAAAGTATGGATATCAACCATAACATACTGGTAGCAAAAGCACCTACAGTGACTATACGATCAGAGCAATGTACAAGTCTGAGATTGGGGGCAAAACCCTAAGAGTTAACAAGGTAGGTTAATAAGCTGCAATACACATTGACGCAGACACAGAAAACACACAGGCTTTGAATCTTATTAAACATGTTAGTTTTTTTTTATTTCTCTGGATATATTCCTGTTTTCAGATATCTAGGCACAACCCAAGGACTGTATGTGTGACACAATGTACAAGAACCGATGTATACTACAAAAACAGGAAGCTTCAGCCTGAGAATCAATATTATGTACAAAGAGCATCCATAGTTAAATATGGCTATACTGAGCAATGACAAATGTAAGAGGAAAGTGGGGGATGTGGTGCTTATCAGTCCCGTTAAAGCCAGTGAAGTGACCAAGAAATCTCTTTGCTCACTTATCTGGCTCTGAGTTACTATTTCACTGCCAGAGAGCTTGGAGAAAACCAAGACCAGTACAAGCCATTTATTTAAGGGACATCTGGTGTTAGTAGCACTCAGGTTTTACAATTCACTAGACGTGTTTTGGGCTTTCACATGCTTTATTACCTTGCACACAAAGGACACTACAGTTTTTCTGCTCCCAATACAGTCTCGGGGGGCTAATTTTTTTTTTTTTTTAAAAGTACCTATAGAAGGGCTGTTGAAATGCAAGATTTAATAAAAACAATAGGCATGTATGGTACAGATGATTTAAAAATGACTGTGTATTATGTGCTTCAATAGACATTACAGCATTTTTGGGTTCCACTTAATGGATAAACTGTTTGCTATGCATTATGGCCAAGTTTAGTGAAATTCTCCTGCAAGAAGGGCTGAATTCAGAACCAGATTAAGGATTAAAATCAGACCTGGCGCTTCAAGGCATCAGACTGCACACTACGCTCCTAACCTTCTGTGCATGCAGCCATGTGGATCGAGGGAGAACAGCACAGTAAAGGACAGGACTGGTTGCACAAATAGCG